>NW_008656470.1:0-5024 GCF_000695815.1 Acanthisitta chloris | reverse complement strand
ATCAGCCCATCTCTCCAGCCTATCCAATGGCTCTGGACATGCTATCGGCCTCTGAGGGAGGAGTTTGTGCAGTGATCAACTCCACTCATTGCACGTATATAGATCAACATGGTGGAATAGATACAGACATCAATAGCATATGGGGAAAGACCAAACTACTGTGCAGGATTGGTCAGCATGACACATCTTGGGGACTTGAAGAAGTATGGAACAAATTGACTTTGTGGTTTCCAAATTTCTCATGGATACGACAATGGCGTAATAACATTGGGACAATTAACAACTTGTATAATTGTACAGTGCTCATTTTGGTGCTGTAAATATTCTCTTATGACTTACAAAGTTTAGAAACTAAATAAGGCTTACATCAGCTAGAAACAGGAAAATACTTCACAAAAGCTTTGGAGAATAATGGAATTTTATAATTAAAGCAAACAAATTTGCCTAAGTATCAAGGAAAGGGGGAAGGTACCAAGTGTACAAGGATTTCCACTCAGCGTCCAGATGGGGCTTATCATTTGCTTAGCCTGAGTGACTTAGTTTGTAACACACTTACTGCTAATGGAAGAATATAGGGACTTAGTTTATAAGAGGTAATGAATATAAGGAAATCCAACTAGTCATAAGCTATTTCAGCAGTTGGAATGTTGCCAGGACAGTCCTACGCATGTCCCACGACAAGAGTTGGAAAGTTCAGCTGTGATGAAGAGCTTGACCCTTCATGCCCACAAGCCCCAGAGACCCTCAGAGACAACCACCAGGATGCAACCATGTGAGGAGGTGTAACTCCCTCAGGGAAAAGAACTACCTGTTCCTGGAAATAACACGAATATGTATAACTACATGATAAATATGTCTGTATGTGTCTGATAAAATGCTGGGAAAGCCAAGGAAAAGTGTGCGTGCTGGGAGGAGAGATTCCCCCCCACCATGCACCCAGCACTGAATAAATACCCACAGATTAGTCAAACCAGCTATTGACTTTTATTTTTGAGTTGTTCCTGGTATCACTGTCCCTTTTCTTGCTTCACTGATGTCTCTTCGTAAACTGTTCTTAGCTCACTCTGTGATCTTTATCCTTTGTGCCTCCAATTCCCCTCTCCATCCCGGTCAGGGGAAGGGGTGGGAGTGAGGGGAGAGTGGTCTGGGGGTTTCAGTGGAAACACTAAATTGGGGAATGCCACTCCTGTGTCACAACCATGGGAAGGCTGAGGGACTCAGATAAACCCCTAGTGGTATTTGCATTGAGATTTGTACCCTGGGGACTTCCTCATGGGAGGTGGTGTTGCCAAAGCATCCTGAGACAGGTCCAAACATGTGGGACAAGGCAGGAACATCCACAGCAAGAGCACCTCAACTGGGTGCTCTGGGAAGGGCCTGGGGAGTTGGCCTCTGTGCTCCTGGAACTTCACTTTTCAGTCCTTCACCTCACTCCTTTGGAGGTCTCCCACACCTTTCTTCCGGTTTTCAGCACTGTTCCTCTGGCTGTTCAGCGCTGGGGTGGTTTACTCCTCCATCCTTGGACTTCCTACTCTTTCTCCTGTTCTTGGACCAGCATGTTCCTCCAGTCTTAAAGGGTTCATCTACTTGTCATAGTAGTCTCAGGGTTAACAATGGTGTTTCTAAGGTGATCTCTCCTGTGCCCCATGTTACAAACCTCACTGCCTCCATCCCTCTCAACAGAGAGCACACACTCTGCCAGAGCAAACACAAACCACTCTGAATCTCACTCCTTGTTCCGCCCCTCCCTGTTTCATGGGGTTGAAGCTGCCTAGGGTCACCACTGGGAAAAAAGAACACTTCTGCTATTCCCAGCCCCAAGATCTAACTCCTCTGTGCCAGTCAGCAAAAGCACATCACATCTTTGATGAGCTGTGGTTCCTCCATCAGCTCCAGAAGTGATATTGCTGTACACCAGCTGCACATTCCCTCTGGTTGCTCACACCGCCACAATGATTGTGTGAGTGAGGCCTTGCACAGCCAACACGCAGCAAAGCTTAACATCCACACAGAAATCCATACACAAACCATCACCATCCTCCTGGCCAGACCCAATTATCCATCAGAACACCCGAGCGGGGTTCCTCTCCATTTGTGCAGGGTGCTGTGAGTTAACCCTGAAACTGCCAGCAGCCTTTCCCCTCCTGTTCTACCCAGGGAGAGGCTGATTCACCCCAACGTACAGCTGCTCACAACGCAGCACCTGGTGCCGGCCCAGGGGTCCCGGGGGACCCGGCCCTTGCCGTGGAAACATCACCAGTCTGCAGAGTGGGGCCAGACGGCCGCGAGGCTCATTAGCAATCGATGCTCCCAGCCTGGAGGTTTGGGATTCAGCCACGGGAGCAGCCCCTGGGACCCTTCCGTCGCCACGAGGATCACTTAGCCGTGTTCCATTAGTGTGGCCAGAGCAGTCTATTTACTGAAACAAGAGCCTGTGCAGCTCCTTGGGGCTGTAATGCCCATTTTGGCTGCCTCAGTGCCTCAGCCCATGGAAACCAGTGCAGGCCCAAAGCACTCAGGGCTGCTGTGAGGATAGTGCTCTTCCAGAAAGGGGTCATAAATATGCAACGAATTTATTTACTCTTTCTCCATGCTAATACTTCACTGCTCAAAACAGGGGACGTATTCAGCTGGTGGAAAGGGAAGCCAACACCAGTGGGACCCCAGCACCCAAATTAGCTTCTTCTACCCCTGTGCTCTCAGCAAATGGGAGGCAAACTGCACATTGATCATGTCCCTCCTCTGCACTTGAGAGATATGATCAGCTTAGCAGAACCTGGCAGGAGCTTTGTTGGGGGCACAGAGTGCAGCACCCCCTCCAGAACGTTCTTTGGGCCTCTTGAGACCCTTCTTCAGACCCCTCGAGACCCACCCTGCAATCAGTAAGTGCCTGGCATGGATTGGAGCCCTCTGGGAGCTGTGGCACCAGTGCTCAGCCTGTGTCTGGCACAGCTCCACGGAAGCTCCAGGCAGACACTGGTGTGAACTCCCAGCTGCAGGAAAAGCAGGGACTGTTAGCAATTCGGAGTCTGCCTGCGCAGAATCACTTCCAGAGCACCTGTGGCTGCACCTCTGTCCAGGTGCAGGGGAAAGAGAGGAAGTAGCTGCCCTGGGAAGGCTCTGAGCTCCCTCCCACCAGTGATGGAGAGTAAGAGACAGTCAGGAAGGGAAGAGGAAAAGGGCACAGTGGGCGGTTTGTCATCGATGCAAAGCAGCAAGATTTGGTCAGACCTGAACAGCGCTAATGAGCAGGGGACAGGAACGGAGGATTTCAACCACTGAATGTTTCCTTTTGAAGGGAAAAAGGAAAACTCGGCAGAGTTAAGGACTCCCAACCAACTCCAGTCCACTCCAACCCTGTGAGCTTAGCAATTACACAGAAAGGCAAAGGAAACATTAAAGAGCTATTCAAAGCTGGGGAAGCTACTAGTGTTCTCACTTCTGCTACAGGCAGACCCACACAGGCAGACCCATATCGACCCAGCTTCTCTGCTGTCAGTGTGAGGAGCCCTGTGATGGGTAGGCAGCACCCTGCGGCAAGCTGTGGCTTGGTTCACCTTTTGGAGGGTCACGTACAGAGGCAGCCAAGAATGCTCTGTGAAAACCCTCTGCAGG
Organism: Acanthisitta chloris; assembly: GCF_000695815.1. Taxonomy (NCBI): domain Eukaryota; kingdom Metazoa; phylum Chordata; class Aves; order Passeriformes; family Acanthisittidae; genus Acanthisitta; species Acanthisitta chloris. The sequence continues at coordinate 1,409 of NW_008656470.1, read as the reverse complement.
GTACAAGCCACCACCTTGCCAGCTAGAGAGTACTTGTCACTTCTAACAGCAAAGCAAAGTCACCAGGGCCAAACCCTCTGAGCACAGTGTGACCTGGAGGTCAGGAGGGACAGCCCAGGAGGGAATACCCCAGCTACTCCAGCAGCACATAAACCTAGCACATGTCAGTATTCACCTCTCATCTCAGGTCAGGATTTGTCATGGCCAAACTTCATCGTGGGCTCACCATGGATGGATTAGCACCTCAAGAGGTGTCAGCTGCCTGCCAGAGCTGTGAAGTGCTGGTTTAAGGTCTGACAGTGGAACAAGACAAGAGCAGTGCATGCAGGTGTTTTTCTTTAGTCCAAGTGAGCACACTGAGGATAAACCCCTGCAGAGTGTGCTGGTTTGGACTGGGGCAGAGCTAACTTTCTCCCCAGTGTTTGTTTTTGCTGAGCTCACAGAAAACCAAGGCCTTTGCTGCTTCTCATACTGACACATCAAGGAGGAGGTTGGGGCTATATGGGAGTTTGGGAGGAGACACAGTTGGGACAGGAGACCCAAAGGGCTCAGGGGATATCCCAGACCACAGGACATCATGTCAGTATGTCAGGCTGGGGATAGAGGCAGGGGAGGACATTTGGAGTGATGGTGTTTGTCCTCTCAAGTCACCATTCCATGTTATGTGTCCCTGCTCTCCTCGAGTTGCCAAAACAATCTGCCTGTGGGGAGCAGGGAATGAATTCCTGGCTTTGCTTTGCTTTGCTTGTGTGTGTGGCTTTGGCTTTCCCTATTAAACTATCTTCATCCCAACCCACGAGTTTTCCAGCTTTTACTCTCCTGATTCTCTCCACACCATGGGCAGTGAGCGATGGCTGTGAGGGGCTTGGCTGCTGCTGGGGTTTGACCACAACAGAGGTACCCGCACATTCTCATCCCCTCAGGCAGTGGCTGGGAGCAGGTGCCTGGATCATGTCCAGAGCAGAGCAGCATAGAGAGAGCACAGGACCCTGCACAGCTGTGTGGACAGACCCAGCATAGCTCTGGCATTGGCGGCAGCGAGCCCTGCTCACCTGGGAGTGTCCGTTCAGCAGCACCTCCTCTGCAAACCGCACCTTGACAGGGTTGGTCTTCAGCCTCGCCCTCTTCTCCGCAGTGAGGAAGGATGACTTGGGCCCACCCTGAAACAGCAGCAGTGGTGGGTCAGGGCAGCAGAGCCCCAGTGTGGGCAGGGGGTGCTCAGCACCTGTGTGGAGGTTAGTCACACCACGTCCTCCTGTCCACCGAGAGGTGTTCCAGGGAACCTCTCAAGCCTTGTGCCACAGGACCTTTTGGCCTGACTGGGCAGCTGCTGCCTGCAGCACCACATTTGGCTGCCCAATGAGAGGACACACGTGTGACATACACACCTCAGTGCTGTGCTCAGCTTT
>NW_008656469.1:0-1127 GCF_000695815.1 Acanthisitta chloris | reverse complement strand
CCAGAGGCATCATGGGCCCAACGAGCTGGGAATTATTCTCCCTTGTGCTGCCGGTCCAGATCTGCCAGTGATATTTTCACCTTGGCAGCTCGGTCCACCTGCTCATTGTTGTGATGCTCTTCATTAGCCCAATTCTTGGGTACATGTGCATCCACGTGTCAAACATTCACGGTCAACTTCTCTACTTGGTGGCAATGTCCTGCCAAATCTCAGCAGCCCAGATTGGTTTCCCTCTACGCTGCCAGTTGGCCTTTCTCCAGCAATCCAGCCATCCCCACAGAGTATTAACTACCATCCATGAGTCCATGCAGAGATAGAGCCTTGACCACTTCTCTTCTTCAGCAATATCCAAGGCCAGCTAGATGGCTTTGAGCTCTGCAACCTGACTTGATCCACCATGCCCCTTGGTAGCTTGTACAACTCGTCGTGTGGGGCTCCATCCTGCAGCTTTCCATTTCCAATTAGTGCCTACAATTCAGCGGGAACCATCAGTGAAGAGGGCATATCGTCTTCCAGTCCGTTATATGGTGGGGCTTCCTTGGCACGTGTAACTTGCTCTTCCTCTTCTTCAGAAGATAATCCAAGGCTCCTCTTCAGGCTAGTTTGTTATAATTTCCAGAATCCCAGGGCGATTCGGATTTCCACTACGGGTGCGCTGCGTGATGAGGGCGATCCATTTGCTCCATGTGGCGTCGGTGGCATGATGCGTAGAAGGAACCTTTCCCTTGAACATCCAGAGGAGTTGTGCCTCTGTGCCTATTACTTCTCAGGCAGCTTGGACTCCTACATAAGCGGCCAAGATTTTCTACTCTGTGGGAGTGTAGTTGGCTTCGGATCCTCTGTAGCTCCGGCTCCAGAATCACAGGGATAAACCCCAAGTCTCACCAGGCACCTTCTGCCAAAGGCTCCCGGACAGACCATGCCTCCTGGCTGTGGAGTAAAGCACATTCTTCACCTCTGGTCCCGTCCTGAACTGGCCAAGGGCTACCGCATGAGCGATCTTCTGCTTGATCTGAGCGAAGGCTTGTTGCTGTTCAGGGCCCCAATGGAAATAGTTCTTCTTGCGGGTGACCAGGAAGAGAGGGTTCAAGATCTGACTATACTAGGGAATGTGCATTCTCCAAAAG
>NW_008656468.1:0-9349 GCF_000695815.1 Acanthisitta chloris | reverse complement strand
ATAAGCAGTAAAAAGAAGTAAAAATCCGAAAGCAATAACTAAAACATTCTTAAAATTCCTTTCCATGTTGATTCATGCAAGACAAAAGGTCTGCTGCTGGGGAGATCTGATCCAATTATTCCAGGGGATGATTTGACTTGGAGAAAAACAGCTTATGTTTTGTTGGAAAAGATCACTTCTTTCTGAGTTTGTAGAGGAAAGAGTTGTTAATTATTTGATGACTGGCCAGTTATCGTTACTTTTACTAGTACTGGAAACTCCAAACAGAGTTGTTACTCATTGACCTGTTGTGACTCAGGCAATAGCAGGCACTCCCTAATGACATCCTATCATGTTTTATTAGATAGTATACAAGTCACATGCAAGACTTGGAGCAATTGGGTATTGCAGTTGTACATTATATGACTCTCTCCTATGATCAGCACAGAAAAAAACCTGCAAGCAGTGAAATTGCTTTCTGGCATAGAGATATATTAATCCATAAAGGGCAAAGATTAAATGATCATTCTGAAATCTGTATTAGGCCTATTGCTTATCTAAGACTGCAAATGCACAGAAGGAAATGAGGTTGTGTTGCAGCACTGTCTGCATATATCAGCCCTATAGCTGTGCAGCACAGAAAACCAAGGCTAGTGGTTGCTTGGTGAGCAGGAGTCTTCATTCATGGAGAACCTTGTAGCTTTGGTCTTTCAAATTTACCAAGTCATCAACTTAGAAGTCAAGAAAAATGATATATTGAGCAGATAAATGAAAAAGCACCTTCCTCTCCCCACCTCCAAACCTATGCCTGGCAGGGTGACTAGACCCTTCCTGCAACTGTGGCAGATGAGGTGTTTAGAATTGGGAGCAAAGCAGAATCCAAAAATGTCCATGCCATAATGCAAAAGGATACAAATGGAGGTGGTCTGTAGGGTGTTCATAGTGTCTGTCGGGAATACACAGCTAAGACTTGGTCAAAATATATGAATAAGGAAGTGCTGAGGAAACTCAGGGGAAAAAATAGAAGCCTAAAGAAGGTGAGCAGACAAATGGACTGGGAGATATACAGAGAAGTTGCAAGAGAAGCTAGAGACATAGTCAGGGAAGCTAAGGCACAGTTGGAATTGAGGCTAGCCAGGGACATGAAGGATAACAAGAAAGGTTTCTACAGGTATGCTACATGTAAAAGGAAGGCTAGAGATAGTGTGGGCCCCCTCCAGAAGGAAACAGGAGAATGAGCTACCCTGGATATAAAACAGGCTGAGGTTCGTAATGGCTTCTTTTCCTGAATCTTCAAGTGTTCCAGCCATTCTGAGCAGACCAAGAAGGGCAAAGGTGGAGACTGGGAGAATGAATCCCCTAAACCCACTGTAGAAGAGGATCAGGTTCAAGACCATCTAAGGAACCTGAATGTGCATAAGTCACCTGATGAGATTCATTCTCAGGGTCCTGAGGGAACCAGCATATGTAGTTCCTATGCCACTATCTATAATTTTCCAGAAATCCTGGCAGTCAGGTGTAGTCCTTGATGACTGGAAAAAGGGAAATATAGCCTCCATTTCTAGAAAGGAGAAAGTGCATGAACCAGGAAACTATCATCCAATCAGTCTCACCTCTGTGCCAGGCAAGATCATGGAACAGATTCTCCTGGAAACTACACTTAGGCACATGGAAAGTAAAGAGGTGATTGGCAATAACCAACATAACTTTACCAGGGACAAAACATGCCTGACAATTTTGGTGGCCTTCGATAATGGGGCCGCTGTCTTTGTGGATGGGGGCAGAGCAACTGATATAATCTACCTGGACTTATGCAGGGCGTTTGACATTGTTCCGCATGACATCCTTGTGTCTAAATTGGAGATATATGCGATTGATGGATGGACCATTTGGTTGATAAAGAACTGGCTGGACCGTTGTGTGCAGAGAGTTGTGGCCAATGACTCATTGTCCAAGTGGAGGCCAGTGCCAAGTGGTGTCCCTCAGGTCTTGGCGCTGAGGCCAATACCATTCAATATCTTTATTGGCGACATGGACAGTGGGATTGAGTGCACCCTCAACAAGTTCCCTGATAACACCAAGCTGTGTGAGGCAGTTGACACATTGGAGGGAAAGGATACCATCCAGAGGGATCTTGACAGTCTTGAGATGTGGGCCAATGCAAACCTCATGAAATTCAATAAAATGATGTGCAAGGTGATACATCTGGGCCATGGCAATCCCAGGCACACCTACAGGTTGGGTGCAAAAGCGCTTGAGACCAGCTGTGAGGAGAAAGACCTGGAAATGACAGTGGATGAGAAGCTCACCATGAGCTGCAATGTGTGTTAGCAGCCCAGGAAGTCAGTCAAATCCTGGTCTGCATCAAAAGGACCATGGCCAGCAGGTCAAAGGAGGTTGCTTTCCTCCACTACTCTGCTCTCATGGGACCCCACCTGGAATACAGTTTGCAGTTCTGGTGCCCTCAATATAAGAAGGACATGGAAGTGTTGGAGCAAGTCCAGGCGAGGCCATGAAGTTGGTAAGAGGACTGGAGCATCTCCCCTATGAAGACAGGCTGAGGAAGTTCGGACTGTTCAGCCTGGAGAAGAAAAGACTGCATGGAGACCTCATTGCAATTTTTCAATATCTGAGGGGCCTACAAGGGAGCTGGAGAGGAATTCTTTTTTAGGAACTGCAATGATAGAGCAAGGGATAATGGGTTCAAACTGAAGGAGGGAGAGTCTGGGTTGGATGTGAGAAAAAAGTTTTTTTACTGTAAGGGTGGTGAGACATTGGAACAAGTTGCCCAGGGACATGGTGGCTGCCCCAAACCTGGCGGTGCTCAAGGGAAAGCTGGATGAAGCCTTGAGCAACCTGTTCTAGTGATGAGGTGTCCCTGCCCATGACAGGGGTTGTTGGGACTAGAAGATCTGTAATGTCCATTCCAACTCCTAAATTCTATGTATCTAGGATTCTCTGATGACTTAAAATTACTAATGTTCAGTGACTGGTCCTGAGATCAGATTAAATTTACTTGAATGTCTCTTGAGTGAGACTTGAGGGTGGTGCAGTCATGCCCTCTTTGTGTATGCAGCATTAAAATAAATGCACACAGCACTTGTCATCAAAGAGTTTGTTTCCTCATACTGATCACAACTGACTACAGTTACAGACCATGGCATAAGAACCTCACATATACAGTTCAGTGTTGCTTTATGCTGCCAAAACCTAATCAGTTAACCATCACAAAAATTGTGGAACCAATTAATATTTTCAGTTTGTTTGGATTTTTGCAAGCAGAAGTTCCCAGCATGTATCAGGACTTATCATGGTTTGTATATTAGGCCAAAACCCAAGGAAGAGTTGAGTGCACAGTCACAGGTCTAGGTGTCCCTTCCAACCAAAGTTATTCAAAAGTTATGTGATCATAATCTAAGAACCCTGTCTCATGCATTTGGTGACAAAATGTAATGTTTATTCCATCCTAATAATTATTCTGGATCATACAGCCCTTTCTTTTTACTCCGGCAGTCTTTCCTTGGACCTCCTCTGTGTTACTTTGTTTTTTGAAATAACCTTTCCTGGTACTGCCTTTATTCTTCACGCCTAAATGCAAAATTATTGCTAGATTATGGCACTGCTTTCTTCTCTTCAGTTTCCAGGGGCTCAGACTATCAACAAATCACCATTCAAATTACAGAGCATCTTTGGAAGAAATAGATTGAATAGAGCAAGAAGCTTTTCTTATATTGATCATACACATACTTCAGTTTATCAATTTGCTACTGATGCTGTGAACATCTGTGCAGTTTGAGATCACCTGGTGTGATGAAAAAATTGCATTGGTTTTCTTTTACTACTGTATGACACTCCTGCTTTTCACTACTGAAATAGTTAATATATTTTATGTGTTATGTAAAATGAAACTCTTCTTAAAATACGTCCAAGATATCATTCTTTTCCATGTGTTTCACTAAGAATTTCCGTTTGTGTGGTGTTATGCTAACCAAAACCAATCTATATTGGTATTTTTTCTCAAGTATCACGAAAAAGTGAATGTGGTTAATGTTTTCAGTTTGACTGGCAAACTAGATATGATGCCAATATTTTATAAAGCACCATTGTTTTAATTCCCAAGAATTCCATCTCCAAAAGGTCCCTGTTCTCCAGTCAAAATTCCGACATTCTTTTTGTTTCTGTATCAATTCAGAGAACAGGCTTTGTTTGCAGCTTTCAGCCTTACATCACTGTTTACCATTCGAAAGCCTCTGCATATAATCCCTTCTAATTGTAAATTAAATAAGGAATAATTTTGTTCCTATGCTGCTTGTTCCTTGCTTCATTAACTAGTCTTGACTCTACTTGCAGAAAGCATTTAATTCTGGAATAATTTGGCCTAAGCTCCTGCATGTGTGTAACACATGGGCAATATGTGTTACACACAGTCTCTAAAGTTATGCACGCAGCAATGCATGTGTACAAACACCTTGCTGACATATGCATTCACTGGACTGGTGTGTGCATTCACCTTGTTAGCACCTGCTCAAAGGGAGGCTGTCAAAAAGTACATAAGTATGGGCCTGGTTCTTCTTTCTGGCAAATCAATGACAAACCTCCCACTGGTGAAATCAAGGGTGAGACTACTGAAGGTTTCACAGCACTTTTGCCAACCCATGTCCAGACACCCTTTTACCAAGACATGTTTTGCAGGTGATATTGCATAGTATAATAGCAAAGGGATTATGGAAATAAGAGGAACACATTTGGTTAGAAAAGGAGGAGACAGACAAAAACCTACATGACTGAGAAACTCTGTCAGGTATGTTAGAACTGAGAGTCCGTCACGGGGGAGTTATGACACTTACCACTTCATTTTGCACAGACTGATTTTCACACCTTCTCCACCTTTCACTTGCCTTAGTTAACCAGAAGCACTGTTGGCTCTACCAGCTATTGTTCATAATTGCAGGAACACAAATAATCCCAGAGGCACAGAGCTCTGGTCCTTATTGGAGAGGAAACATGAGTGTGTGGTTAACTTGTGTGCAGAATGCCCGGTCTCCTGGGAGTTGTTTATTTTTATCTTCAGCTTTTACCTGGGAGAGGATTTTTGCCAAGGTATTTTTTCCTGTAGCTGGGAAGTCAGAGTTTTTCTTGGATGAGCTCTGGCAGCTTTCTTGGTCAGGTCAGCCGCCTCACAAATTGATCCTCTTGCAGCCTGCAGGGTAGGTTGTACAGAAGAAGCAGAAGTACATTTAGACATTTTTTCACAAGTGAGTAAAGCAGGCACTCTCACCAGCAGCGCTCCAGGGCACATGCCTTCTCCCTCCTTTATCCTGGCCACTTGGTTTTACCTGAAAGTGTAAATCTGCTAGCAGTTTAGCAGTTCAGCAGTATTGCTAAAAAGCTTTCTTCTCATTGTGTTGCCAGTGGAACAGTCTAAGAAGAGTGAGTCTACCTGCAGCCTGCTGCTAACGAGGCCTCAGCACTGGCAGACCTGTGCCATGTGCTGCAGGCTACAAAATCACAGGGCTTTTGGAGTCTTCCTTTGCCATGAAAGGGCAGAGGCCTCATGCCACAGCAACATCAACTACCTTTTTATTTCATGTATTTCAGTGGTGTCTCTAGCTGAACTTCAGCCTAATTTTTTTTCTTTTTAGACTATGTAGCAAAATCCCCTTTGCCTTTAAACAAACCCATATAAATTTTATAACTGTGTAGTGTTCATGCAAAATGATGCCCTAAATAGCAATTTTCATTTAGATCCTATCAAAGATGGATGGGCACCTTTATCCTCACCCTGTCCCAGGATTAAGAATGGTTATTGCTTTGTCATATGTAGGTATGTTTTTCACTATCAAGGTAACAGAGTTTTTCCTCATGTTCCCTGTGCAATGGAAGAGTTGTTTTTCCCATCATATTACAATTTGGGAAATGACTACTGTAACGTCCTGGGACAAAACCAAGAGTGAAAAACAGCTGCCAAAAACACAGGCTGCAAGGTCCTATCTTCTGTGCTGATTCAATGTAAGTGATACTGAGGTCTTCTTGGAGATTGGAGCACCTTTTTGCTGCTCCTTAGTAGCTCCTCATGGTTTCAGTTCAAATCTGTGGAGTAAGGAGCTGTTTGTTGGGATGCCATTGCTGATTTTTACTGCAGACAAAGCCTGCACAGAGAGTACAAACCAATTAAGGAGGTGTGCTGTGCTGACTTTGGCCACCAATGAAGCACCCACTTAGTTACTCACTCACTTTCCCCACCAATGGGATGGGGGAGGGAATCAGAAGAGCGAAAATGATAAAACTCTTGGGTTGAGATCCAGACAGTTTAATAGGTGAAGCAAAACTGTGTGTGCAGGCAGAACAAAACAGGAATTCATGCACTACTTCCCTTTGGCAGGCAGTTGACCAGTCACTTCTTGGAATTCAGGACCTCCATGCACAGAGCAGTTGCTTGGAAAGACAAATGCCATAACCAGGAATGTCCCCACTTCCTCCTCCTTTGCCCCAAGCTTTTATTGCTGAGCACAGCATTGTGTGGGATGGGATATCCCTTTGATGAGTCTGTCTCTGCTGTCTTGGTTGTGTGACCTCTCAGTTTCTTGGGCAACCTACTCACTGAGGGGACAGAGTGGGGAAAAAGAGAAAACCTGGACACTCTGCAAGCACAGCTCAACATGAGCCAAGACGCTGGTGTGCTATCAACACTGTTTTAGTTACAAAAATCCAAAACACAGCACCATATGGACTCCTGTAAAGAAAATTAACTTCATCCCAGCCAGACCCAGTAGAAGGACTAAAGAGAGAAACTTATCAAACTGTATAGCCTCTGAAGGAGGGATTGTCTTTTTGTTCTGAGATTGTAGAGCATCTTATATAGCAAGATCCCAATTTCTGTGTTGGGCTGTTACAAATGAAAAATTATTGCATTCACACAGATGAGATTTTCCCTGATATTGATCTCAAAATCTCCTTTGCTTCACTTGCCCTGAACATTGCTTTGTAAAAGAGATTGAGAGGAGTATTTAGAAATGTGCTGAAACAAGAGGCTGTTTCTCTGTATCAGGTGGAAGCAGGGCAGGGTGAGAATCAGCAGCAGTCTAGGAAATCCATCTGTAAGCACTGGGCAGCTGGGAGGCTGTCAAGATTCTACAGCTGCAGTAGTTTTGCCATTTGTGCTTCCAACAGAGAGATTAGCAGCATGCCTTTGAGATGACAGGGTACAGGCACAAGAGAAAGATGGATCTGTGCAGGAGCCCACCTGCTACCTCCTTTTCTTCAGGGCATGCTGAACTTTACTTAAAAGTATGAGACCTGAAAAAGAAACTTGTTACTTGAAAATCCATGGATCAACAAAAGTGAAGTCTGGAGGGTAGTCCAAATGCTTGGAAACAAGAAATGCAACGGAGAGAGTAAAGTAGTATAAAGTGTACTGTTATTTATAAGACCGAATAATTTGGGGTTTTCTTTTCCCACATAAATTCTATTATTGATTTCTGTCATATTGCCACACTGTATGGTGCCTCATTCTCCTCTTACGGTGAAAAACTGAGAGGAAGTAGTTTCAAGTGTTTGTTCCATAGCAGGCAGCAAATTAACTAGCCATGTAGTTGATTTCCAGAGGCAGTGCTAATCTTGGAGATGAACAGCATTTGCCTCCAATTCCTTTTATGCAGTCTGCCTCACACAGAGGGTCTGATCACAGTGTCATTACCAATAATGATCATGATGTCTGTACTGTGCTCTCTCGTTAAGGTACGGGACACTGCCTAGTAATTTCAGTGTAGCACTCTTCTCTTTGCAGCAAAATTACAAAAATCGAAATCCGGAAACTGCATGGATAAAACTAAAGAGAAGTTGAAATGAGACAAGGGAAATACCCATCTGAGCGATTGCTGGATGCATATCGATCTCAAGGAGTTGTTACAGTGTAGGTCTATCCTGCTTTTCACCTTCTGACTCTATGACTTGCACTGTTACCCACACATTTCTTGTGACTGTGTTCCCCAAGAAACATGCCCTGGTTGCTCATCTTGAAAACAGCCCTGTCTATGGCTGGGAAAGTGGGGGAAGGTCACCTTGGCTGAAATATTTGGTCATGTGGAAGGTATCTCTTTTAGGGTGAATTCCTGTAACAAGTGACATAACAATCTGAGACAGGGAAACCAAAAGAGAAAGACTGCCTGGATAGAGGGATGACATGGGCAGAAACACAATTGTTTGCTGACATAAGACAAGTCAGTGGTCTTAGCGGTTAGTGGATTCTGTGCTGATATGAACTGTAGGTTCGGCCAGTTAAAACTAGATGTTATTTACAGCAGGTGCTAAAAAATGCAGGTTAAGCACAACTGAAATCTTTATAACTGGTGGTGCCATGAAATGATGCTGTGTCGCCTGCAAACTGCTGAGTGACCCCAGTAGCTCCTATCTTCTGATTCCACTTGGAGTTTTTGTGGGTTTGATTGGAAAGCCATAGTACTAGGTCCTATTCACACAGGCAAATATGTGAGGGCTTTCGCTTGTTTACATTTTTCAAGACTTTATTAATTAAAAAGACAAAAGAAACCATTTATTTGTTCATCGGTATGAAAGGGTGAAGTCAGATAATCTTCCCTTATAAATCTGAAGAATCAAAAGAGATTTTTATTCCTAAGACGTTTGCATTATATTGGCCATGAAATTCCTTTACCATCTTTCTGGAGGCAGTATACACTGGAACATCCTTGGACACATGCCTGTAGGAGCTGGGCAGTTTGCTTTGCCTCCATCACTCTGACCCTGTTGGATTACATGTGTGTTTCAGGGGTGACAGGTCCTCCATTTTCCTTCTTTGTAGCAGTAGGTGTCTTGGGGGTGCTCTTAGCCTGAATGTATTCAACTGTTCCGTACATCGTCATAGCCAACGCAAGCACAGACAGTAAAATGTACAGTTTGATGTAGCCTTGCAATTTGGTGCTGTAACCAAAGGAGATGACAAATCCAAGTGATTCCCAGAGAGCGTAATTTGCGAAGGCAGCCTCCCTGGTTTTCTCAAATAAAACGCCATGGAGTCCTGGAAGGAAGGAATAAAGGAAAGTCATGGCTTGTGGAGGTTAAGTCTACATCCTTGTATTTTCTACAAAGGGAATAAATGGACCACAATGGGGAAGATAGACTGTCCCTCATAAATCAGAGAGAGGAAAATACAGTCTTTGTCTTAAAAAATGCTTCTGCTTCTGTGAATCGTTATAGGTGAAATAACCAAGCAAACAGGGCAAAATAAAGTGTATCAGAGAAAAATGGAAGGAAATTGTGAGGAAGGAAGAAATGACAGTCTCTATTGAAAGGAGTTGGTAGGAAGTTTTTCAACTGTCAGCCACAAAAATGAAGCTGCCTGCACTGCTGAGCA
>NW_008656467.1:839-1107 GCF_000695815.1 Acanthisitta chloris | reverse complement strand
GAAAAGCAAAGAGGAGATTGGTAATAAACAACATGGCTTTATCAGGGGCAAGCCATGCCTGGCATATTTGGTGGCCTTCTACAATGAGGCCACAGAATTTGTGGATGGGGCAGAGCAACTGATATCATCTACCTGGAATTATGCAATGCATTTGACACTGTCCCACATGACATCCTTGTCTCTAATTTGGAGAGACATGGATTTGATGGGTGGCTAAAGAACTGGCTGGCTGGTCGCACACAGGGAGTTGTGGTCAGGGGGTGATTTT
>NW_008656467.1:248-792 GCF_000695815.1 Acanthisitta chloris | reverse complement strand
ATCTTTGGCGGCAACGTGAACAGTGGAATTGAGTGCACCCTCAGCAAGTTCACTGATGACATCAAACTGTGTTTGGGCAGTTGAAATGCTGGAGGGAAGGGATGCCATCCAGAGGGACCTTGACAGGCTTGAGAGGTGGGCCAATGCAAACTTCATGAAATTCAACAAAATGAAGTGCAAGGTCCTGTTGCATTCTGATTTGTGATCGGTGCCTCTGCCCAAATTAAGGTGCCAATGAGGCCATATGCCAAAAGCCAATAATGCATTAATAATAACAATAAGGGATTTATTTGATTATAACTATGAGAAATAAATAGGAAAGAGAGGGGGGGAAATAGAGAGTGAAGGGAAGTGCATGAGAGAGATAGGGGATGGAGAGGCAGAAAGGAGAGATAGTCACCATCCATTGATCCAGTGGTGTCCCATTGGTCCTTCTTCACCCTGGGCTTCTCAGTGGTGGGAGTCCCAAGTTGTTCTTCTTGATGGTGGAGGTCCCAGATCATGCTCCTGGTGGTGGGGGTCCCAAGTTGCTCATCTCGGGTCT
>NW_008656467.1:0-211 GCF_000695815.1 Acanthisitta chloris | reverse complement strand
AACATAGTGACATAGCAAAGCCAGGAAGGCCTGGAGTGGGGGTCAGGTGGTCACAGATACTGCCTGTCCAGGTGATCTTTGAAATATATATGAAGTTGGCCACAGTGGGGATTTTTGTTTAGATATGTTAATCACAATGTGCTAACCAGATCTCACCTCAGTCTGGCCTGGAATTAGCACAAACTCTTCTCTTTTGTGCTTATCTCAAGTT
>NW_008656466.1:0-31858 GCF_000695815.1 Acanthisitta chloris | reverse complement strand
GCAGCTGTCGCTCCCGGCGGTGTCACACCGCAGGCGACCCCCGCGGTATCCTACCAGTTCCAGGGCGGGTTTAGGTGCTACTTAAAGCTTTAGCTTGAGACGGGCTACTGTCAGTGCTCGTTACAAAGACGAGTTAGAATAGGGAGAGGCCACGCTGAACGTGTCTTTCTGGTGGAGCCGCTGGTGTGTGAGAACAAGGAGAATCTTCTACAGCACCTCCATAAGTTGTCTCTGCAAGTAACATCAGTGTCGTGCCACACATGTATGTTATTTCATCAGCTCTCTCGGGGTGGAACTTGATAGAGAAGTTCATCATACATGACACAGAACTGTAACTGAGACCAAGGCGTGAAGCTCCTACTCAGAGCACAGAACTGTAACTACTTCTGCAGTTCTTTGGCTGTGTCTTATGTTGGCACCCACTGAACAGCATCTGGTCTAAGATCTCTGGCAAGGTTTGCAATACCTTACATAACATGCCCCCATGGTTTCTTGAAAAATGATTTTTCCACATCTACAGCAATATTACCTTTCACATAGCCTGCCACTGGATCAATAACACTGTTTCCTCTGGTAGGAAACTTGTATACCAGGGAGAATAGATTGTAACAAAAGCTGCACCAGGGTTAATGGTGTGTGAGGAGGAGTCTGGCAGTGGCCCTGAGACTTAGAGTTAGCATTCTCTGATACATTCACAAAAGACTATGCAAATCTGTGATGGCTTTCAGTCACAGGGAGACCAAGAGTTATTTCTGGCTTTTACGTGGTATATGTTCAATGAGCACAGTGTTGAGCCCAACTTAAACCACAGGGTACAGGACAGAAGCGTAAAGAACTGAGAATATCTGAGCTATGTTGGTACTGAAGCATTAACCTGAGGAAGGCTTTTTTTTTTTAACCCCCATGGGTGTGCTCTGCTCTATATTCATGGTCACATAGCAGCGTTTTGTGGTGGGGTTTTTTACGTAGTGGAAGACAGTTAACTTCAGGATTTTCCCATTGATTCTTTAGCTCTGTCTACTTCCTTGGATATTGGGCTGAGTAACTGGAGCTTCCTGTACGTCACTGTCTCCCTGTGAGTACTAACACCACCTTTCCTGGGGAATGCAGTGTAGAAGTGGGTGATCTGGTTCCTAATAGTATTTCTCTGGGAAGGACTACACTGGAGGAGGCTGACAGTGTGTTTTGGTCCTTACAGCTACACGATGACCAAATCCTCTGCCATTCTCTTCATCCTGCTTTTTTCACTGCTCTTCAAGCTGGAGGAAGTGGTAAGGGTCCCACACAATCCTTTAGGGAGGAAAAAGGTCAGGCCCAGGGAAATAGGCAATACATGCACAAGAAACATGTAAGTAGAGGAAGAATGCAATTATGTGGATGAATCTGAAAGGAAGGAGGTGTCTGCTCAGCTCCAGGAGTCTGTTAGTTACTCTGTGTTTGCTCTCATGCAGAGGGTGACATTGCTGCTGGTGGTTCTGCTCATCGCTGGGGGACTCTTCATGTTCACCTACAAGTCCACACAGTTCAACACTCAGGGGTTTGTGCTGGTGCTTTGTGCCTCTTTCCTTGGAGGCATTCGCTGGACTCTCACGCAGATACTTATGCAGAAGGCTGAACTGGGTATGTGGAGTGTTAGGAAGTGGGTGCTGCTGCTGGTAACAGGGAAGGGAATAAGAAGGTGATAGCCCTTGCTGCAGAAACAAAACATCTTGTGTAAGGGGTGGTGTTTGAAACCTGGAGCAAGGGTTATCTGTTGGTGGTTAATGAAGGTGGCTTGGTGTCTGCAGCAGCACAGGTGTGGGTGTTCACAAATAAGGTGCTGATAAAGGCTCAAGGAGCTATGTTATTCCCTGATTTGTTTCTACCTGGTCTGTTACTGATTCTCCTCTTTCAGGGCTCCAGAATCCCATTGATATCATGTTTCACCTGCAGCCGCTCATGTTCCTGGGGCTCTTCCCACTCTTTGCTGTGTTTGAGGGTGCGTGAGTTAATTAGAGAAGTAGGGATAGCTTTATAGAGTGGTTGGGGAGATTGCTTAGCAGTTTGGTGTTTGAGATGATTCGTTTTGATAAGTGAACAGCTGTGAACTTTACAAAGTAGTTAGATGGAATTAACTTATGCTGGCTGAGCATTAAAGAGAGAGTGCCTAGGAATTGTAACCTGCCATACTTGTGGGAGTAAGGGCTATGAAGAACTGGCTCCACATCCTCCTGATACTGGAATGTGAGCAGCCCATCCTTATCCATGTTGTCCTGGGAGTGGGAAGGGTGTTCTGCTACTCACTGTCTTGTTCCTAGGCCTGCCTTTGTCCATATCAGTGCTGGCTGAGCATTAAAGAGAGAGTGCCTAGGAATTGTAACCTGCCATACTTGTGGGAGTAAGGGCTATGAAGAACTGGCTCCACATCCTCCTGATACTGGAATGTGAGCAGCCCATCCTTATCCATGTTGTCCTGGGAGTGGGAAGGGTGTTCTGCTACTCACTGTCTTGTTCCTAGGCCTGCCTTTGTCCATATCAGAGAAGCTCTTTCCATGAAGTAATGCTGTTCTCTCTGGTAGGGAAGCTGTTCTTGGGTGGAATTCTTGCCTTTGGTCTAGGCTTTTCTGAGTTCCTCTTGGTTTCCAGAACATCTAGCCTCACCCTTTCCATTGCTGGCATTTTCAAGGTAAGGCATGGTTCCTGTGCTAATGCTAGAAGGCAAGTACTAAGTCATCCCTAATGGGCCTTACATGGTGGGAACTTGTTTAGAGCCTTAGAAATTGTTGCCTGTTACTTTTGTTCTCCTTGTAAAGGAGCTTGATGCTTTGCCTTGCAGTCTCTGCAGTGAAGTCCCTTGGTCCCTGACAGCAAGGGACAGAGACTAGTGCCTGTTCTATAAAAAATACCATTAATGACCAAAGTTTTGTGGGATGTGGGGTGGACTAAAACACGTGGGCCTCGTGAGCAACAGGTGGTTCAGAAGGGAGGAGGGGTAAGAAGGACATGCTCTTGCATCAGACCTGTATGTGAACAAACCACTGGTCTGAGCTATCTCTGTAACCGCATTTGGCACATCCTCCTCTCCTTTGAGGAGTCCAGCACACGTACTTCTGAGCTGAACTGTGACATGTGAAATCTGTCTGATCCAGAAGTTGCAAGATTCCTGTGTAACCAAGCTGTGCAGTCAGATGACTTAAAATCCCACATCGCAGTGTGACAGGTTGTTTGTTTCTAGACACTGTTTTTAGAACTCTGTGCGCATGACAGAATGTGCTGATAAAAATTTAGCAGCCTGACATCTTGATCTAGGATTGAGCTATAAAATGTCTCATGCATATCTCCTCAGGTGCTGCCCTGCCACTTGTCATGTTTTTTTGTTTCCACAGGAAATCTGCATTTTATTCCTGGCCACACATTTGCTGGGAGATCGCCTCAGTCTCTTGAACTGGCTGGGCTTTGCTGTCTGTCTGTTGGGAATCTCCCTTCATGTCGTTCTCAAAGCCATGAATTCCAAAGGTGATTGTTTTAAATCACTTTCTGTTTCTTTGTAGGCATTCTCATAGCCTCACTAGGAGCTGTGTCTGGCTCCTGCTCCTTGCCAGCACCAGGTTTGGTGGGTACTCCAGCAAGTTTGCCACTAAATGGGCTGTCTGCATGCAGGTGACAAAATGCTGGAGCCACACAAAGAGATCAGCCCCAACCCTGACCTGGAGCTGCTGCTGCACCACACTGAACGTGGGGAGGAGGAGGAAGAGACTGTTGAAACCCCACAACACCACTGACTGAACATGAAGCACAAAGCTCCCTGCTCTCTTCTTACCAAACCTGCCTGACAGCTATCTAGAAGGAAAGTCCAAAAGGCTCAGTGGCCGTCCAAAGGAGAGGCAGGGCAGGGCAAGAGATTCTGCTGTTCTACTGCAGTCTAGATCTGTAGATGCTGTACAAGAAATGGGCAATATCCCTTTCACAGGAAGTGAACTTGGAAGACAAGCTCTGGTTCAGTGGAGATGGAATGGTGTGGTGAGATGGGGAAATGCTGTTAGGGGACCTTGCAGGCTGTATGCTGAGAGCATAGACCATGAGCTGTAGAACAAGCATGAACGTGTGTGGACTGTAGGCTGAGTGGTTCAGGAATGATTTTACTGTGTGTTTAGGCTTTGGCTTCAAAAGAGAAGGTAGGCATACCTTCCCTTGGCAGTTTTTTTGTGTTTCTGCAAAGTAGGAACTCCCATCCTGGTGAGAGCAGATGACTGTATAAATCTGTAGAGTTGTCTGAGTGAGAAGGACTCTTTGTGCCTGGTGACCTCCATGTTCTGTGTGCATAGCAAGGAGAGAATTAAATGCTGGTATTTGGGACCAATGGAACATGCCAAGTGTTGTTGGTTGGAGGAAGGACAGGGCTGTATGAGTGCTTTGGTGCTACAGGCCACAGGGAGAGAACAGCGTCACAGGAGATCTAACTTGAGCAATAAACTTATCAGAAAGTATGTGGGGTTTTGAGGGGGGATTTTCTGTTTTTTAAATAAACTGCTTTTCTGATTCCCTTTTGTCTGTATATTATATACCTATGCTTCATCAGGCAGAGGTCATTTGTCTTCTGCACTCCTTTCCTTTTAGACCTGCTCATTTCTTTTTAGACCTACACTGCCCTTGCCATTGCATGCAGAATTATTTCTGAGGCCTTGCACACAAAATACTTGCCCAGAAACAGGATCCTTGATCTCTAGAACTAGAGGGATCTTCCTGCAACATCTCTCATTTATGCCAGCCAAGAGAGCAAACTGACTCCTCTGACTTGATGCACCATGTCCTAAGGAGACTTTAGTAATTTGGGGGTTTGTAGGCTCTTTTTCTCATTGGATTGGATCACTTAGTCCTGCAGCCTTGTCCAGGAAGGGGAAATAGTATAGGGTTGTGTATTTTTCCTTTCTGCTAAGCCCCAAGTGATGTTGGGCAAGTGGCTTGATTTTTTTGCGTGGCAGAATTTTCACCTCTTTGAAAGTTTTGTTTGGAGTTTTTGGAGTGGTGATAACTTGAGAGCTTCCTCAAGGGGTAACACAGTAATCTTTCTCCTGAGAGGAGCTGGTTATAAAAGGGAACTTCTCATATTCTGTTTGAGCACCTGAACCATTTTGACTAGTCTGTCTCTCTGTTCTTCTTGCTTCATAGTTTTCAGATATGAACTCTTTCTTGGTGACTTTAATCAAGAGCATGTTGTGCAAAAAAGAAAACTGGTTCTGAAGAAGAAAGCTTTTGCTGATGGTGGTCGTCTTTGATGGTGTTCTGGTAACTGGCTCCAGAGCAGACAGCAGGTGGTGCAGCTTCCTCATGTAAAGCTACTGAACCAGCACTTCCATGCCAGGCTGGCACACCAAGGGATTTAGTGCATCAAGTAGAATGCCTGGAGCTGAGAATGACTTGGTTTGTCCCTGGTTGGATTTTCCAATAGCTGGGGCTTGTGATGCTTCCAGCAGGATTCACCCTGTTTACCCTACCAATAGGTGTGAGCCCCAAGCACTGAATACTCCACTTGATGTGGGGCAGTGGTGCTTTCTGCACATGATCTGTGTTTAGCAGTGTCACAGCTGCTCTTTGCATTTCACTTTCCACCCTCCTAGAGCTGAACCTCAGGCATTCTTCTACTGTGTGACTCTGAGACTGCCATTTCAGGTCCCTGCAAATCCAAGGTAAAGGCAGTTTTGTTCCCAGGCCAGAATTTGTGCCAGATATGGTGCTTGAAGATGAAATCTGATTGTGCTTGTGCACTGTAGAGCCCTGTAGTCTGTTGCTTCCAGTCTTGTTTGCTTTTTAAGACAGAGCTGATTCCCTAGACCTCCAGCTCTGTCCTGGAGCTCTCAGAGCAAACCTTGATTGCCTGCAGTTAGGTGTACTTGATTTCGTAGACTCGGCTAGTGCTAGCAGCAGGTTTAGTGTAGGAGATCAGTGAGCAAAGTAAAAAGACTGTGGCAGGGGTCCATGCAGGAACTGGCAAGAAGGAGTAACAGCATTGAGATTCTTCGGGAAAATGGCACTGTTCCTCTAGGCAACTCCAAGTGGGGCATGGTGTGGGGCTCCTTTCTGTCCACATGTTACGTGGCTCCCAAAAGCCTCAAGGGTTGAGGGGAAGGATCCCATGTGAGTGGTCACTACCAACCTCCTGGAGTCAATTCCTGGAAAAAGTCTGTAAAGGGAAGGTCTGTAAAGGAAGTTGGTGGGCCTAATCTTCACTTGCTGTAGTCCTGCCTCCAAGCTGAGTTGCTCTGCACCTGGATGTGCTCTTGCTCAGGAGCAGGACTAGGGTGCTGGGTGATTACTAGGGAACATGATGGAGTTGTGGGCCAGCTTGGGAGGAGTGTGGTGGAACTGTCTGCTCGTGCAGGGCAGTGCAGTAGAATGTTAAAGCAGCAGCACAGTTCATCTGTTGAACACTCCATCTTGCTTGGATGGGCACTAACAATGAAAGGAAGAAAGAACCCCTGCCCACCCTCTTTCATATAAAGAAAAATCCTACCGTGCATTGAAAATGCCAGAGATGGAGAAAGAGTTCAGGATGAAGGACTGAGAGGAGTGCTGCAGCAATGGCACAAAGAAAATGAGAAGGCACAATCTTGTAGTGATAGCATTGAAGTGCAGACTGTAGGCATGAAGAAGTAGGGTTGGAGTCTGCTGAGGAAACAGGGTAGAAGTATGGACAGGATGTTAGTGGGAGCTGGGAGTACCAGTAGATCATTTTTCCATCTGGAAATAGCCCTGGGTAGCTGTGCAGCTGCTTGGATTTGTACAGAGGTAGTCAAGGCCTCTTGGTGTTGCTGAAGCTGTTTGAGGTTTGGATCGATGCAGTGGCTTGGGATTGGAAACACTGGGTAAACATTGCTCTGTGTACAGGCACAGGGCTGTGTGAGGTTTCTCCGTGCCACAGTGTTGTCTGTGTGGTGTTCTGTGAGGAGTGGTGAACTCTATCGATCGCACAGGTGATTTTCTGACAACCTCCAAGTTGGGCCACTTTAGGGGATGGGAGAAGTAGTTTTCTGTGCAGACAACGATGGTGTGGAACAGTTTGATTCCATCCCCCTTCCTCAAAGGAAGCGTGTGAAGGCTGAAGGTGCTGGAACTCCTCTGGAGCACTGCAGTGCTGGGGAGGTGTGTGTGCTTGCAGCAGCACAGACAGATGAGCCCTTTTGCTGGGGAGGACATGCACGTGTGATTGTGCTGCTCAGGCCTTCCCCATCAGTGCTGCCCACACACAGCCACACGTGGAAGTGGAGAGCTGCCAGTGAATATTGATGGTGTTTGAACTAATTAACCAGCGGAAGCAAAGCTGAATGAGTCTCGGAGGTGCTGCTCTCCTTCCGCAAACTCTGTTCTTGCCTGTAAGACCAGGTGTTTACATGTGTGATGATTCTGCCTCCCTGCCCATTCCCCTGGGAGGCCTCTTTATTTGAAGAGCAGATGCTTGGCTTCCTGCTAAAATTTCAATATCATAAACATCCTGAGGGCAAGGAGAAAGTGTCCCTGCAGACCCCTCTGCACTCCTCTGGTCCTCTGCCCAGCAAACAAGGTTTGTAATCTCAGCAAGCTTACTGTGGGGAAGTCGGCCTGCCTCTAAAACACACAGGAGGAGCAAGGCAGAGCAGCAACACAGGGTCTGCTGCTCAGAAGTAGGCCTGCCTCAAGATGTGCTTCCTTTCTTTTTTCAGCTGAACATCACTGCAGTTTTTTATTACATGGTTTGTGGTTGGTGCCTTGTGAGGTGGGGAAGGGAAAGCTTGGGGTCACCACCAGCCCGGGGCTGAAAGGGGCTCACATTCACCTGCAATCTTTGCAGTAGCAAAAAATTGCCCTGACACCAATACCCCTGCTTCCGTACTCAGGCTCTTGTTTTCCCCCTCATCACTGGGGTATGCAGGTTTTGATGTTCACAGTCTTGGGTCTCTGCAGGATTTTGTTGGTAATTTCACCAACCATTGTTCTCTCCCCATTGTTGTGATACTAACCCTGCATCAGCCACCTTCCTCAACTGCCACTTCACCCCCAGGAAGGCAAAGGCTTTGAGCAGAGAAGAGGGGGAAAGGCAGCTGGCCAAAAAAGGTGGAGGTATGTCAGAAAACAAGGAATGTGAATGGTTGGAGATGGCAATCACAGAATGGTTGAGGTTGGAAGGGACCTCAGAGGTCATCTTTTCCACCCCCTTGCTCAAGCAGAGCCACCTAGAGCTGCTGCCCAGGAATGTGTCCAGATGGCTTTTGAATATCTCTGAGGATGGAGACTGCAAATTCTCTGGGCAACCTGTGCCAGTGCTCAGCCATCCTCATGGTGAAAAAGTGGTTCCTGGCTCCGTCCTCTTTCCATCCTCCTGTCAGGTATTTTTATACATTGGCAAGTTTCCCCTGAGCCTTCCCTTCTGCAGGCTGAACAGACCCAGCTGTCAGCCTTCCCCCATATGTGAGGTGCTCCCAGTCCCCTCATAATCTTTGTTGCCCTTTGCTAGACTCTTTCCAGTATGTCCATGTCTCCTGTAATGATAAGCCCAGTTCTGGCTCTCCAGGTGTGGCCTCACCAGTGCTGAATAAAGGAAAGGATCACCTCTCTTGACCTGCTGGCAATTCTTTACCTCATGCTCCCCAGGATATCATTCCCTTCTTTGTGGCAAGGGCACGTTGTTAGCTCACGTGAAGATGCAGGTTTGCAGTTAGAGGCAAGAAGCTGCCCAGTCTAACACTGCAAGAGGGTTTGCTGAGGCATAGAGCTGTCCTGCAAGACCCACACTAGCATAAGTAGCCCTTCTATATCTCATCTTGTGCGCTCCAGCCTAGCAGAGCTGGGTAATTGCTTTATCTATCAAAGCTCTTTGCATTAACAGGCAGTAATTGGCACCTGTGTTAAAGAGCCTGGTTTCAATTACTGCTGAATGCAGCTCAAACTCCAGAGCTGGGAGATTACATGGGGGAGGAGCCACAGTGCTCACGTTTACTCTCTGTCTTTCCACCAGGTGCTCCTCTTTCCCCAGGGATGAAGCATTTTTTCCATTTCTTGCTTGTGCCTTGGATCTGCAAAGCCACCAGCAAGGGCTGCCTGGGTAGCATGAGGCTGTGCCTCTCGGGAGCACAGAGCAGGCATGGCTGGCACAGTGCTCAACTCTGACTTCCTCAGATAGCTGTTTCTTACAGAAGCCTCTAGTACAAATCCTGCACTGAATGGTGGGGTAGCAAGGTGTGGGAGGGATTGGTCTGTGTAGATGGTGGTGTTCTCCCAGCCTCTGGGAGCTTTCCCACTCTCTCCTCTCATCTCTCTTTGGCTTCCACTGCATCAGCACACCCTGTGTGCTGGGCCCAGCCTCCTGCCGCTGCCATTCATCATTTCTGATCCAATAAATTACAGCACCGTAAAAATGCACAGGGAATTGTTTTCTGTGTTTTAGAGCCATGAGCCCTTAAATTTCCATTTGTTTAGTGGGTGATAAATGGACAGTTGTGGTTGGTGCTGGAGACATGCAGAGTGGTGGGAGAGCTCTGACTGCAGGGCAGCTAGTGCTCTCTCCTGCAAGCTCAGCACCAGGGGCCTCATCAGTTTGTGATGCAACAGCTGTCTGGGGCTCCCCTTTCCAACAAAACTCACTGATTCAATTCTTAACAGGGGTTAAGGGAGGGGTTTGGAGAGGATCAGTCAGAATGTCCAGGCTTTATTCCTACCCTGTGGAGGAATTTTATGATGCCTGGGAGGAAGATGCTGTGTGGGATGCCAGGGCAATTGGTTGTGCTATAGAAGCAGGGCTGGGAGTCTCAGGCCCTTCAGCTGCCTGAAGGACTGATTCAGAGAGTGGGTAGGAGCCCTGGCATCAAGAAATAGGGATAAACAGAGAAACTTGGCACAGAGTGAGGGCAGTGGAATGAGGAAGAGGGCTGGGATGGGTGGCCAAAATGCAGAGGGCTGGCTGCAGGCATGTGAGGAAAGGCTGTATTGGTATACAGCCATGGGGAAAACACAGTGTGTCTGAGATGGAGGCTGTTGCCCAGTGCTGAGAATGCCCCTTCTGAAGACAGTGAGGTTATTTGCCTCTGATCTGTATGTGTTTCTGTGCTAGTCTGTCTCTCTTCAGCCACTCTGCTGCATCTGTGCTGCTTTTGCTTTGCTTCTCCCCAGTAACCTGGAAGCTGCACCTTTAAGCATCACAATACTCTGGAGATGTGGGGCATGTGGGGGACATGTGAGGGGCATGGCCATCACTGCATGGTTTGCTTCCTTCTCTCTCTGGGTGCCTGTGTTCTTGCAAATGTACTTCTAGGTCAGTCTTGCAGCACTTTGGCCCTGGATTTTAATACTGAATGTAAGCTTCACTGCATGACTCTCATGCCACAGCTGAGTCTGAGTCTTGCCTTGAACAATAATGAATTGCTGATCTAAGCTGCTCTGCCTGCACTGCCAATGCATGTCAGTTTTTTCCCCTCTTCCATGTCTCTTCAGACTGCAGGCCACTGGGAAGAGCCTGGGAGAGCTCTCCAGCTCTGTTCTGCTGCTCCTGGGTACAGTTCAGCAGTCATTCTGCTGCTCTGGTCATCCAGCACTTGCCTAAGTGGCAGGAGAAGGCACAGGAGGAGTTAAACAGTGCTGGGAAAATTGGTATTTAATCCATTGCTGTCCCTTCTAGCAAACCTAGATGGGAAAATGCCTCCCTGTTGGAAATAGCACCTCTGAGAAAGGAACTGCAGGATGGCTGGGGATTAGGGTGCCTATCGCTCGAAATGGGTTTCTTATCGTCTCTCTGAGCTGAATTGGTGGGACAGCCTCTGAAAATTGAATTGCCTTCCGTGTTTTGGTCTCTGCCATTGCATCCCTCTTGTGCTCTAGGTTTGCACCCACCTTTCCAGCCTCTGGCCTCCCTTGTCCCCATCCTCAGCAGAGCAGGGACTGCCTCTGGCAGGGTCCATGTCTGTGGAGAGGGACTGTTCCAGCTGGAAAGTAGGCAGGACTGGCTACAACTGGGCAGATTCATCCTTTGGATTCTCAAGTCCGGGAGGATGTAGTTTCTCTTTCCATGTGTCCCTTTGACCTTGCAGGGACCATGTGGCCTGGCAGAGCCTGGATTAGGACAGCAGGAGCAAAGGTGTGAAATGATCAGAGGACATTAGGCACAACTAGAAAGAGCTGGTGATGAGAAGCTGGGGTTGGGGCAGGTGGGAGGTGGAGAAAGATGAGGGTGGCTTGAATAGATCAAGGTGAGACCAACACATCAGAGCTGGAATGAGAGAGAGACTAGGACCAGCCTGACCCCTGGGTCTTTGCTGTGCCAGGCAGAGGTATCTCCCCCATCAGCACTCAGGCTCTGTCCTGGGATGGACAAGGCGTTCCTCCTTGCAGCCTCTGTTTGTGGTTTGAAACACTGCATGCCACAAGCACCAGCCAGCCTGTACCCAGCTCTGTGTTGGCCCCAGGTGTCCCCACAGAACCTGGAGGGGTTTCATTCTCTGGGATGTTCACTTCTCCCCAGGCTCAGAGCAGATGAGACTGAAGGTAGATCAAACACTCCTCACTGTGCAGACTGCAGGCCACAGCCCAGGTGTGGGTGTGCCAGCAATGGGTGTCCAGGCACAGCACAAAGACTTCTTTAATGGTCTTTTTCTCCAGCATTCAGTTTGGGGATAATTCTTTTACTGAGCTGTATTTTATCATGGATTACCAGATCCTGATTTCATCCTTGTCCATATCACAGTATGTTTTCTGGAGGAATTTCCTCTCTCTTAGAGTTAAGTGTGAGCCATAAGCACAAGAGGTGCTGAGTGTCCACCCATCAATGGCTTTTCAGTGCTCCAACCTGCAGTCATGGTGCTACTCCAATACACAGTTGCTGCCCTTGATTCTTTGTCTGCCAGAACACATTGACTTGGAAAGTAAAAATTATTTAGGACTAATTGGGGAGCTTTTTGCTGCTCTTACAGAGCTACCAGCCATGGTTAATGGAATCTGAAGCAGAACTCTCTTTCATAATAGCCCCTCTGCACTGAGCTGGAACACATAAAGTAATTGCTGGCCATCAGGGCAAAGCACTAGCCAAGGGCCTGGTTCCTCTTGCATGAGCAGGCTGTGCTCAAGTTGAAGAGGCTTGCTGTCTGCCCTGCAAAAAGAAGTCTTTCCTTCTTACTTAGGTTCTGTTCTTGTCCTCTGCTGAAGGACTGACTCAAATTGCTGACAAATAATGGGGAAAAGGTTGTTTTTAGTCATAGGAGTGCTTCCTTACAGGCTGAGGTGCACCTGTGGCCAGGTCTAGCAGTATCAGAGGGGAGATAAGCCTTTATCTTTGCAGCAAAGGAAATTATGGCCCATGGCATTATGCTATTGAGGGCCCTGTTAAAGAACTCATTCCTGGAGTGAGATGCAGGTTTGCACATTGACCCCTAGCAGCATCCACACTTGCATGGGAAGGGCACATCAGTTTGCTATGTGTGACACAGGCTCAACCTGCAATGCTGGCCTGGAAAGTAAGGACAGGAGCAGGGACAGACCACTGGCAGCCACAGAGCAATCCTTAATGCAATTTCAGAAAGTTTCCTTGTTGCCAGCCCCACATGCACTGGAACAGACTGCCCAGGGAAGTGGTGGAGTCACCATCCTTGGAACTGTTCAAGAAACACCTCAGTGTGGCACTTAGTGCTATGGTTTAGTTGATATGGTAGTGTTCAGTCAAAGGTTGGACTCAAAGATCTTGGAGGTCTTTTCCAACCTAAATGATTCTATGATTCTGTGCTTCTGCATAGCCTCAGACCTGCTCCATGACCCTGTGACTGGGAACTGGACCCACAGAGTTATCCTAGGAGTAATTTGAAAGGGCATTGTTTCCCCAGCTCTTGGTCCAGGTCCACCTGCACTTAGTGTGGCACAGAGCTGCCTCTGTGTCATCTGTTGATGTGAAGGGTCACCTGGCCTGGATGTGCAGGGTGCCCTATGGGGCCATCACAGCCCCCTGGTTGTGGTCATGTGTTTTAACTGTTTGTCCAAAGCAACTTACTATTTCATTTTGGGTTAAAACTGATAAATCAAGGTGACTTTGGGGAGAGAAATAATTCCTTTTGCAGGATTTGCATAATCCTGGCTGGTGATATGATAATGGTGTTTGTTAAAGACAGAACACAATGAATTAATACTGTTAAGTTGCTGCTGCAAAATGCAAAGCAGGTAATTTACTGTGCTTGCAAGGAAGAGTGTGATTACAGCAGGCTTGGCAGTGGAAGCATCAGGCCGAGAAGACTTGTTGCCCCGGGTCCAGCCAGGGCCTGGCACAGAGTCAGCAACAGGTACTCCCTGCACTCTGCTTGGGACCAGCTATGCTCAGCTTGTTCAGAAGAGAATTGCCTGTTTCAGTCCCTTTTCCCACTGTCTCTGTGGGGCTGGGACCTGCTTTGTCCCCAGGATCATTCCAAAGAACCAGCTGTGCAGGGCCACTCCTGGCTGGAGGAGAGACAAGGGAGCTGAGGGTGGTGTGTGTCATGCTGGTTCTGCAGGGACCTCTGAGCACAGAGATTCCCTGGGGGGTTGCAGTGCTGAGGGGCCCTGGCACTGGCCTTCATGCCACCTTGGCCACCCTCATTGGTCATTCAGCCCCAAAAAAGAGGAAGGTCCTGGGGTGGGTATGCCAGCCTGGAGACCCTACGGCTCTGGCCTAAGCCCTCGGCTCCCACCTTGCTGAGCTGAGCTTTGCTGAGGGAATGGTGCTGCAGGACAGGCAAGGAGGAAGAGCTGGTGTGAGGCAGAGGTGGAGGGAGGTGCTTGGGAAAGGTGCATGGGTGTCTCACTCATTCCCTGGGCTGGCGCTGCACTTCCAAAGCCATCCTTCCTGCCAGACCCCACTGGAATCTTAATGCACTGTTTATCTCTGCAGCTCCACAGCTCTGTGAGAGGGAGATGCTGTGCGGGAGCCAGAGCAGGATTTCAAGCTAATTGGATTCTGTGTCTCCGTGGCTTCCCGTGTAGGCAGGCGACCGGGATTAGTGCAGTGTTTCTGAGGAATGGAGAGCAAGGATGACCTGCATAGGGATTTCCTCCTGCAGAGCCCATGCTGCTAGCTTCAGCAAAGGACTTCTTTGGACAGGCTGTTGAGGTGGAAGGGCTCAAAGCAGCATGTCCCTGCTGTGTTGGAGCATTGCTGTCCAAATTACTGCTGCTCTTCCTAAACCTTTGAGTCAGGTGCAGTCCTATTCCCAGGGAAGGGAAACAGCTCAAACACCTCCTGAGCCTGAGCCAGCCTGACATGGCACTGGTCTCTCTTGTTGGCTCCATGTGGAAAGAACCAAAAAGGGGATTCAAAGAACTGGTGGCTCCTGAACACAGCCAACCAACTGCCTGGGTTTGCTTCCCTTTCCATCCCTACTTCCCTTCCCAGGCCTGGCTGCTGGCTGGGAGCAGCACACATGTGAACCTTCTCCCTTCCCCCATGTTCCTTGCTTTGTTTCAGAGCCTGTCAGGGCAGGAGCAGGATTCACCTCATTAACACAGATTTATTCCTGTATAAACATTTCATTCCTCTAATTGCAAGGCACTCATGCTGCAGGCAGCAGTGGTAATGGCTCTGTTTGTGTGGGGTGCTGAGACAGTGCCAGGTGTGTGTGCCTGCAGCCAGTACACGTGGCACATGGCTGAGTGCTCACACAGCTATGACATGTCATGGTGTCTACATGCAGAACCTTGTGCTGTGCAATGCAGGATCAGCCAGTCTAGATAAGCATGTGGCCCAGAGCATTGTGCTACCCCAGCAGGTCTGTCATGTTGTAGTATCATGGAATGTCTTGGGTTGGAAGGGACTTTAAAGATCATCTAGTTCAAACACCCTGTCATGGGCAGGGACACCTTCCACTAGACCAGGTTGCTCCAAGCTCCATCCAGCCTGGCTTTGAACACCATGCAGGAAGCTGAGAGTGGAGAGAGGGTCTGAGCCTTTCTCTGTGGTCTAAGCCAAACCACAGAGATGCTCCCACCATGAGGGTCAAGGAAGGGTTTCCCAAGGAGATCTAGGATGTGACCTGTTCCTACCCTTGCTACTTGTTCCCCATGGCACTGACAAAATGCCACCATCTCCCAAAAGCTTCCTGACAGTGGAGCACCTCTGGGGCCCTGCTCAGTAAGTCATTGGAGCAGGAGGATGTGCCCAGACTGCAGTGCCTGCTGGGCTCTGGGTGCAGATGTGGAGTGTATTTACCAACCTGCTGCTGCAGTTCATAGCCTCTTCTCCCACATGCTCATCCAAATGTTAATTTTATGGGTGCCTTTATAAATCTTGTGGCTTTCCCCTGTCCACAGGCTACATAGATTTCATCTTATTGAGAGGTGACACTTCTGGCCTATGGTACCAGGCTATCAATTTAATATTCTGAGTGTAATAAAAAACATGGAATCATATTAACACAGAATTTCTCTTCTGCTCATTCTTGTAACTATTTCTGTGCCATCTGAAATGCTAGGATGATGAATAGGTGCTTCAGCTGCTGGTGGAGCCACAGGCATGGGACAGCAACAGCCAGAGCCAACCCCCTAGCTGGAACAGCTACATGGTGTCAAAATTGTGAGCTGCTATTCTCCTGCTTGCCAAGAAGATTTAGGTTTGTGCTCCCCTTTCTGTTAGACTTGGCAGTCTGGAGAAATGCTTCTATCCTACCTCTGAGACCCTTCCATGTGTTGTGAGCAGGGGACACCTGCAAGTCTGCCAGCCACACAGCACATTGATTTGCCAGACTGGAAGGAAAGGTGTTGCTCTGCTCACTGTCAGACAGCCTTGCTGCTGACAAGCCTGGAAGAACATGTTTAGGTCATTCCATCAATGCAAAGGTTAAATGTTTAGCTGCAGCTATTGAAAACAAAACAACAGCAGCAACAACAACAACAACAGCAAAAGAATTGGATGCCTTATCAATGTCTGGATTCAAGATCTGCATCTAAGCTCCTACTAGGTACAGTGCACTGAGGTCCTCACTGGGCAGTGTCCTGTGTTGAGAGCACTGCCTTTGCCTTTCAGCACTTTGTCACCCGTGGAAAGCTCAGCCTCGCTTCTCCCCAGTCGACAGCGTTGCAAAATGGATTTTGGGACTCTAATTTTTGTCTGAGAATTTTGAACAAGTACCTGATATGCTCTCTCTGCTGATTAAGAGGGCTTCCTTGTGTTGTAGCCTTACTTTCAGCCACTCAACCTCTGTGAGTATGCCAGTGACCTACTCTAAGAGTTACTTGAATACAGGTCTTTTGTTGAGTAAATATGGTCCTGGAAGCATCATTTTTTTTCCTCCCCTGCACATCTCCTGTTTCAGCAAATCAGTAGATTTCTCATAATTTTAACTCATTTTGTTTTACAAAAAAACACTTGATAAGTTCATATTTCAGCATCACAGAGCAGGCTGTCCTTTGGGCATCATGGCTTGCAGCTTTCATGGCTCCACAACAACTTGCAATATGTATATATATACTAAAAGAAAAACTAAAACCTCATCATGATGCACTATATCTAACAGTCTCATAATGCCTGAGTTCCCTCTTCCTGTCACAATTGTGAGTATGTCACAGCAACTGTCCTGCTGCCAGGCAGTTGTCTCTGGAGTCCAGGCTCACCCTTTGCAGACATGTGCCTGGAAGACTTGCAGAGTCCAAAGCAAACGTCAGGAGACACAGGCAGAGGTCCTGCTCCATGTGTATTCCTTCCTGTGCTGTCTCTCTGTACCTGTCACTGTCTCCCCAGGGTTGTTGCTCTTTCAGGATCTTGCTGGCACCGTGAGCCTCCAATGGGGCCCTTGAGCTGTGCTCACATCCCACCTGACACAGGAGGTGCTATGGGGGTTTTGCTGCTCAGGGTGGGTTATTTAGTTTACAGTCCTATCTGGAGCAGCACCAGGTGCTTGGAGCCCACTCCCCTATGCCCAAGGCTGACTATTTGCTCCATGAAGAAGCAATGGCTCCTGGCAGCACCTGTGTGTGAGCTGGCAAGGGGTTGTGCTGAACAGATCTTGGTGCTGTGGCCTCCCTGCAGTGGCAGCTGATACCTCCTTGGGGACAGTGTTAGGTGCTGTCACCCTAGTTCAGGGTGTTGGCATTAGATGCTTGTCTGTGCAATCTGCTTTCCATACCCTATGCCCCTCTCCTGTCCCTTTCTGGCAGTTAATGCCCCTGTTAGATGAGTGTATGATCCAGTGCAATCCACAACCAGCTGGCCCCTGGTGACCTGCAGACTGATCCATTGAGGGACTTCACCAAAAGGCTCAGTGGGGAGCAGCCATGTGACCCTGCTGGCTCCTAAACTGAGCTCTGGTGTGATGCCCTGGCCCCACATTCTGCTGGGCATCAGCCCAGCCACAGGCTGCAGCCAAATGAGATGTCTCTGGGGTGCAGGCACCCAGTGAGCACCCAGGTCTCTGCTGGGCTGTCGCCTGAGTAGTAGCAGCAGATGGATGTGTAAAGCCTTTAAATTCAGCACATGATCAATACTAAACTGATCTTCTGGAGTCTCTTATAAGATTACCCCAGCTTCATGCATCCAATTGCAAAAAAATCACTCAGCACACTAGGGAGATGCGAGAAATGCTGCAGCCCCCATTTAGGATGCACAGAGCCAGAGTAAGTCACTTCACAAGTGTTTATTGCAGTAAATAATTCACCCACTTTACATTTGGTTTTATTGCCCCACCTCAGTTCCTTTCTACCAGTTTCCATCTCTCATCCTAAAATTCCCATGCTGGGCTGTTTCTGCCATCATGATTCCCTACCACACACAAGTGTGTGCTTGTACACACACACACAGAGACACAAATCTGTCCTGCCCCAACTTTTCCTGACTGCCATACCAGGGAGAGCAGTGCTGAGGTAGAGACAGTGCTGTTTCACTGCTCAGCTCAGCCTGTGCCCCAGCCTGGCTTTGCCACCTTGATCTCAGCCCCAGTTATGCTTTCACATGGTGCTAATGTGCAGAACTATTTGGAATGCATTAACGATGCTAATAGTATTTCCATACTAATTACTAATGACATTTGAACAAACTGACACAAATTATCAGCTGGCCAGGTGCAGAGTGAGGGCTGCAGCTCTCACAGCAGCAATGAAGGGGTAGATGCTGCTCTGGCATGGGACCCACCTGCAGCATGTGCACCTCACCTGGCACCTGTCCAGAAGCCTTGGGCTTCCCTGTGCAGCCAGGGCCAAGAGGAACAAGGCAGCAGCTGGATGGGACCCAGTGTGTGTGGGACATGCTGTGTCTGGGCTAGGGTGCCTGGAGGGCTCTGCCCATCCTTTCCACACACTCTTGTCAGTGTGCACTCTGGTGGGCTTGCTGAGCCTGACAGCTCCTGTGTCAGTGCAAGTTGTTTCAGCTGCTAAAAACAGTTTGATGGGAGTCCCTGTCATGGGATGAAGCTTTTCTAGTCCTGTCAACTGAGACAAGAGTGTTATATACATCTCTGAAGCCCTTGGCAGCATGCTAGCTCCTGCTTCTGGAAAGTTTTGTGGAAAAGACTTAGTAGAAATTGGCAAGTGTCTCTCTGAGTAGAAACTTGTTGGAGTCTGGGAGAGTGTCAGGAAGAGCATCACACCTGCATGCTCTGGGAAGTTGCTCCTGGCTACTCTGGAGACAACATGGGCTAGAAGGACTCTTTGGCCAGATTTTCACTGCTCCCTATGGAAACCATTTTGACTATATCTGGAACCCTGCAGACACCTTCCTGGGAATGCTCTCATTTGAACAAGTGGGTGCTGTGAAGTTCTGATTCCAGTGCTGGTTCTGTCCCTGCCATGATCACTGTAAAGAGCTGGAGAGTTGGGATAATGGTGTCAGTGGTCTGACCTGAACTGCAGCTTCAGGAATGGACCCTCCTTTGCAGGTGTTGCCCAACCATCTCCACTGGCTCTTTTAACACTCCTTCCAGCAAGGCAGCAGGTGACCTTTTGGAGTGAAATGATCCCAGCATCCATATGGTATTTCACATGCTGTCCCCTTGAGATCTCTAAGTATAGACCAAATTAGTGTTATTCTCATCCACTGCTTCAAGAGGTCCCCCCAGCAAGATCTCACCATCTGGGAAGCAGTGGCTGCTTTGAGGGTTTTGGCTCCAGGACAGAATCCCTGACATGCCTCAGGGGCATTTCTTGATGTGCCTCTCTGGGCCCGTCCTGGGCTCTGGTTTGCTGGGGGCTGGAGGATCTCAGGCTGCTTTATCAGTCTCTGAGCCCTGCTGCTCCTTGCACAGGAATCTGCCTGCAAAGGGATTGTTGTCCCTCCACAAGGTGTGAATCCAAGACCCCCAGTGTCTTGGGCATGCAGAGCATTACACTCCCAGCAGCTCAAGTAGGCACCTGCATATCAGGGATGATGTCCCCAGGAGTGACCTCTAAGCTGTGCAAAGGGGTCTCCACCTGACCTTGGCCTGAGGTTGTCCACTATGGCAGATAAGGAAAGCCTGGTTCCTAACCTGGAATTCTAACTAGGATGGGGAGGGTAAGGAGGTGTGTGTACAGCCCTGCTGGCCTCCCACTACTCTGCTGGCTGCCAGCAAATGAAGGGGCATGGAGGAGCACAAGGCAGGTGCCTGGCAGCTCTGCTGTCTCTGGGGCCAGTCCCTGGAGCACAGCACTCTGGATACCCCTGCAGATGACAGCTGGTGGTAGTTGGCACCTCTGGAGTCATCCTCAAGGCTCTGAGTTTGCTTTCCATTCAAGGTGTGTGCCTCAGCTCAACCCCACATGCTTCCCATGGGTTTAGGCATGCTGTGCCCATGGGGTTGGATGCTGTCAGCCCTCCCGTGCCAGCAGACAGCAGCTGGGCCTGGGGCTGCACTCAGCTGCATCAGGCTGAACTGACAGGCTTGGTGTGAAACAAGATGAATGGGCTGAAGTTGGTGAAAATTATTCTAATTTATAATCTGCTGCTTTGTGGAGCTCCCCAATTAATTCTCTCTAGGTACATAAGTAGGCCACATGTTTGCTTTGCTTCAAATGTAATAAACATTACACTCTGTCCCCTGCTTTTGGTGCTGGTTCCTGTCAGAGCATTAGTCCCTGTAGCTAATTCCTCACACCTGTCTCCCAGGCTCCTGGGACCTGGGCTGAGCACGGGGCGGAAACGCCAGGCTCCAGGAAACTTGTGGCATGGAGAGATAAATTGCTGATCAAAGGGCTAGTGCACAGTGCCTCCGAATATTTAGTCACAGACAAGGCAGCCCAGCCTGCTCGGGTAAGGGCTTTGTTCCTAATGGCTTTCTTCTGTGCAGCTGAGCAGCCAGGGTGGGATGGGGTGCTGGGATCTGCACACCCCCAGGCCACTAAGAACTGGAGAAGGGTGGGAACCTGGGACATTCATGGCCCTAAAGTGCCAGGATACCCCAGGAAAGGTCTGTACTGCCTGTGCAGCCAAGGACAGCCCAAGAGTTTGGGCACTGCTGGCCCAGGCAGCCCTAGTTCTGTTGTCAGGGAGAAACAGAGGCCATGAGCAATCCCTTGTTCCTTCCAAGGCTTCCTGTGCACACAAAAACAGAATCAATTTTGCAATTCCTTGCTGATCCCTCTCACCTCCTTCCTTACCTGCAGGAGGGTCATTCCAGATTTCCCTGATAAAAAGGGTGCAGAGAGATTTGTATGAGCAAAACCCAAGTGCTAGACATTTGGTGTCCATCGCCTTCCACCTGTTTTGATGCAATGATAGGTTATTGATTGCTGTGCAGAAAAGTAGGGGTAGCTTACTTGGTATTTTGTTTTCATCATCCCCAGAGAAAAGAGAACTTTAAAAATAAGTTTAGAATGTAGTTTAATAGTGAATTTCAGCACTAACAGCTAGACATTGCTTTTCTCTCTCACCTGGCTTTACCCCTCACACCCACAGCTTCTCTGCTGGCATCTGAGTGCACACAAAGCACCTGCTTGGCCTTTGGCTCCTGTCCTTCCCTGGGTGGTCCAGAGCCAACCGCTCCATGTCCTTCAGGAAGCCTTAGGGCAGTGACAAATTCCTTGAGCCCTGGTAGGTGAGAGGTGCTGGCTTTGCACTCTGTGCCCCAGCATCTACTTCTGTGCTTGCCATAGGCACAAGGAGCCTGGCTCAGCATCTGCCAAGTGCACTGAGGGGATGCACTTCCCACCTGCCCTTCTCTGTGAGGGTGAGCATTTGCCCTGCACTCCTGGGGATGTTCTAGCAGAAGGGGTCGTGTTGGGGGCTCTCAAGGACAGAGATGCCAGCCTGGCCTCGGGGCACGTGGCCCCCCCTTTTCCCAGAGCCCCAGACACAAACACTTGTGTGCCCCATGCAGGTCTGCCAGGGAGGGGAGCCAAGCAGCAGCCGTTATCGGGCTCACACAGACCTTTCCCATCTGGCCGCACTTCTGAGGAGTGATCCGTGTTCCGCCCCCCGCCACTGTCACGGGAGGTGCAGCCAAGGCAGGAGGTGCAGCTGCTCTGTCTGCACAGTCTCAGGCTGCCCCCTCCAAGCCAGGCTGCTGCAGCCCCAGCAGCACCTGCAGACCCTGTCCTAACCTCAGTTACTCGGGTGGGAGCTGACAGGAAGCCTTGGGATTTGAGTCAGCTCAGGCAGCTTGAGCTATGTTGCAAGAGGCTGAAAATGCAAAGTTGAGTTTGGGTCTGGGTCCAGAGCACTGAGGTTGGAAACCACTGGGCAGCAACAAGAGGATGCACAAGGTCCTTGAGACTCTAAAGCCATCACTTCTCCCAGTTGCTGTGAGGGGCAGTCCTCTCCAAGTCCTCCCTTCAGCCCTGTGGAGGTCTGCCAGGGCACAGAACACCTGGGGTCAGATATGGTCCACGTGTGCATTGATGCTCTCTGTCCTCTGTGCAGCCATCTGCAATGTGCCACTGGCAGCACGTGGCGATGGAGCTCAGCCTGGATGGAGCTCAGACTAAGGACCTTCCCTGTGGTGTTGTCAAGCCCTGTGACTGCAGAGCCACACAGACTGAGCCAGGATATTGCCATCTCCCCAGTGTCTCTTGAAGCTATCCCAGAACTTCTGGGCAGGGCTGAGCTAAGTGGTTGCCTACCATCGTGTTGTCAGACCCTCTTGCTTTTGCACTGCCTGGCCTGAGGCAGAGGTGTGGGGCTTGGACTCAGTGTGCTGTGGAGTTTGAGCTGGACTGCAGCTGTACCACTGCCTGCAGACACTCCTGCATGGCACAGCCTTCCCTTGGGTGCCTGCTGCTTGCTCAGTCCCTGGCAGATGGGGAGGGGTGCTAGCTCTTGGGGAGCTGTGCCAGGACACGTTTCCAGGCCTCAGATGGGAGTGTTTCTCCCTGATGGATGCAGTTTGTTTCAGAGGTGATGGAGCACTCACTGCAGGAGCAGACCAAAGCTGGCAGGTACAGGGGCAGCCAGGCTGGTGAAGCGAAACATTTTAAATGCTTTTCATTCCAGCTCTCTGCAGCCCAGGCCTTGCCAGGAACTGCTCTCTGTATTCAGTTATCTTGGTGACTGCATCAGGACTCAGTAAACAAGCTTTCCAAGTATGTTGCAGAAGCCAAGGCCGCTCCAGGTGTCTCGGTCTCACCCCTGGGGACAGCACTGCTGAGTGTTGCTGGTGTTGGGACACAGCTGCTCCCACACCTTGGTTTTGGGGATCCCCAACTCCTTCTCTGGGCAGACTGGGCCAGGGGTCTGGGTGTGGAGAGGGAGTAGGCAGCCCCCTAACTGCCTCTTTGGAGAGCAAGACTCTGCTCTCAGCCTGGGTTGGACACTCCAGCATGGCTCTACTCCCTCTGTGTGTTTCCTGCTCTTCTCTCCCTCCATCTACACCACGTTGACAGGACAAAGGACCATGAGGAGTTAGAAGAAGTAACAGAGCTGAGCACCCAGAACAACCAAGCCCCATCTTTCATGCTACTCCCCTGCTCAGAGAGCTGCCAGTGTCAGACCCTGCCTGCGCCCAGCTTCCCCATCCTGGCCTGGCTCCTGTCCTGAATATATTTTTACATTTTGTGGCTCTCAGAGGTTTTTAAATTTAATGGGCTCCTTTTTTTCCTTTCTTCCTTCTTATCACCTGAGCTGTATCCTCTCTGAGCTGCTGCCAGCTCCAGGGATTACAAGTGAATAATTTAGGTCTGATGGCACGTTTGAAGTTTAAGAAAAGGAAGTGGCAAGTGTAGCCTGCTCCTCATCCCTGCCCCAGAGCCATGGTGCAGGCTGCCTCTGTTTCTCCAAAGGCAATTTCAAGGATTCCCTAAGGACCCACTCTCTGCACATGGCATAGCCCTGCTCGAGTATGGCCATCCACATCCTGGCAGCCTGGAGTCCAGGGCACCACAGGGGCAAGGGGCTCATTTTCACCCAGCTGCCCTTACAGGCTCCTGCTCCCCAGCCCCAGCACAAGGCTCACTGTGTGCACCATGGACTGACCCACAGCACCCTGCATGTGGTCCCTCACCTGGGGCCACATTCACCAGCACAGAGCCAGGAGGGGTTAAATGCCAAACCAGTATGTGTGTCCGGGCAGCCTGGCAGCATAGTGAGGAAGGCAACAGGCAAAGATGCTGAGCTGTCTCCTGGGCTGACTATTGCTGGAGGTACCTTGAGGATCACTGGCCTGTTGTCTCTGGATGCTGGTGGAAGAAGGAGAGTCTCACAGTGTGCTGAGCGATGGCAACACAGAGCCTCTGCCTGGCTCCCTCACTTCTGCTGAGCATAGCACACACCTCTGCTTGGCTGAGCTGTACAGGGTCTGGAAGCAGAGAACTCCCTCCCAGGTCTGGGGGTTGTGCTGCCAGCAGTAAGCTCTGGGCTGTGCTTGCACAATGCCAAG
Organism: Acanthisitta chloris; assembly: GCF_000695815.1. Taxonomy (NCBI): domain Eukaryota; kingdom Metazoa; phylum Chordata; class Aves; order Passeriformes; family Acanthisittidae; genus Acanthisitta; species Acanthisitta chloris. The sequence continues at coordinate 8,132 of NW_008656466.1, read as the reverse complement.
TGTGTTGCTAATTCTCAGGACAGGGGGCACGGGAAGATACTCTGGGAAATTATTTTTTACTTCCTGCATTTCACTCTTCAGAGCTAAGTCACTTTTATCAGTGCTGGTTCAGCCCCAATGAAGGCAATCTTTCCTCATACATAGACTTCTCTCTGCAAGGTGGCTGTGACAAAATTTAAATATGAACTTTAGTGGTTTCCAGGAGCTCTTGGAAGAACTAACAAGCATATCACAGGGTCCAGCATTAATTCCTTCCCTGCTGGGATGCAGTAGAGAACGGAAACTGTCAGGCAGTTTGAGATCCACTTAGCAATTAGTGCAGATGAAAGAAGCACTAACGCGAAAGCCTTGGTCTCTGTGCCGCTGGTGGGAGGAGGAAGGGAACGTGTAAGAGAAAATGTAAACATGACAAAATGCAACTGTGTATCCCACAAAACAATGAATCATTTTAACATTTCCAATACTTTTCGTGCAAGCAGAAACACTCGATCAATATGTGACAGAATAAAAGACCTGCAGTAAAACCTTGAAGCTGAGGATCTGTAAGAATTGCGAACACAATCCATGGAATTCTGCTCACAGCGTGTCAGGAAAACCCAGTGTATGTACACAAGTCAGAAGCTGCAGCAGTGGAAGTCTGCTGGGCAAGAGGTCTCCTCTGCCCACCTGGAGTAACACCCACTGGAGAGGAGAAACCGTCACTTGCAATGGATATGGAGCAGCTACAGAAAGCAGGAGTATCTCCCAGAAAAGTCCAAGTTACAACAAATGTGGCCCTAAGCCATATCTTTGTAAAAGCCTGCAAAACATGACTCAGAATGTGTGTACATAAAAGCTGCAGCCATCGCCATGGATCTGGAGGATCTGGGGCCACTCAGAGCATCTCATAGACTTTACCCTCTGAAGTGGTGAAAATAGCCAAGAGATGCCGTTCTATGACACTGTGCCACAGCTCAGTACAAAGACAATATCAAGGTTAGTAGGATGGTATTCCTGGAAAAAGGAAAGGCAGGTGTACAACAGCTAAACAGGTGACTACTTAACTATGTGCACAGGGGACGTGATGGGCTGTGTTTGAATCTATGCTAAAAATATCTACTCTGGGCTGTTTGAAAAGCAATAGGGAAGACACAAGTGCACAGTTTGGAAATACTAACATTTCTAGAAAGTTAGGATCATTCTTTGGATCCTGGTTATCGAGTAAGCATAGGAGCTCAACATGATGCACTTACAACATGTCCTTGGAGAGGTTGCCATATCAGACCTGATAGCCCAGACCTCTGCATTTCCTCATGTTCTTTGCTGGTTTTCTTATATTGCATATCTAGGGCATAGCTTCAGTTGTCCACCCTCTTGAAAGGCCTAGGTGGTGAGCCTTGCATCTAGATGTGGGTCTTGGGAGCAAACAACTTGGAAAAAGTCTGTGTGCCACGGAGGGAAGGCCACTGTGTGAACATGTCCCACAGCAGGGGCTGTTCTCCCTGGCTTACCTCCTGGGCACACTGTCTGCCTGCACACTAGAAGAGCCAAACACTTGCCACTGGACTTTCTTCAGGCCATACCCTGGGACTGGACCATCAAAGCAAATGCTGAATGACTGCTGCAAATAACTGCCCCAACTACTAATTTTTATAGGTTGAGTGGCAGCATTTCACGCTGGGCACAACAAGCAGTGGAGATGAAAGCTCAAAGCCAAATAGACATCACAAAGCCAGTACAGATGTGATTTATTAAAGGAATGTCTGGATTGCAGAGGAAGCAGAAAGGTGCATCTTGAAAGGAAACTTTAACACCTGTGAGTGAAAAGCAATAAGGGCTGGTAAGCAAGGGTAGCTGCCAGGGGCAAAAGCTAATGGACCTGGTCCTGGGGTGTGCTGACAGCAGGGAGCGTGTGGCTGGGAGCCAAGTGGTAAGCTGTGCTGCTTTATCTATAGCCATAAAAGCAAGAGCTGAGCAAAAGGTCTGCCCAAGATGAGTTGAGAGACAAGAAAGTGCTGCTGTGGAAGGGGATATCCCCAGGCTCCCACAGGGAACTGTTGTTTATGTGATTTGTGCAGAGAAACTAATAACTATGCACTTGTCTCAGCAGGGCATGGTGCATTTCTGCACCCTCCTGGACTGGAGCAAGGACTCCAGCTCCTACCTTGTTGGTCCAGATCCAGTATCTCAGCTGTCAAGTTCTGAGCAGGCTCCCCATCCATCCCTCCTTTTCCAGTGTGCCAGCACAGCTGCTCCAGGCTGGTTCCAAGCCTTGGGTCCCCCATGACTGCAAACAGCCCTACCCCATGCAAGGACCAGTGTCCAGCTTCCAGCAGCTGACCAGGCCCTTTCTCTCAGCTCTGGTCAGGCTGAGGGTACTTGTGGGGGGAGAAGCACATAGGCCACTGTGTCCTTCCACCTCGCTGGCCTCAAGCCTTCCCTTTCCTGTGCTAGCCCCCTGCTGCCCAGCCTGTCCTCCCGTGCCCGCACACAGCTGGGGCACTGCCTGTGCATGCTGTCCCCAGCCCTGGAGCTGCTCTGAGCAGCAGAATCTGCTGCATTAGGTCGATTTCAAGAGCCCCTCCAGGTCAGTTAGCAATTACCTGCACCAGATACGCGCTTGGAAAGGAGCTTCTGATCTCTTCAATGCACTCGTTTTCCTCTTTCAATTTCAAATTCGCCTCACTGGAAATAGGCACTTCAGCCTCTTTTACAGACCATGGTAAATTAGGATTTCGTCCAGTTCTGTTGGTTTTGCTGATATAGATGTTTTCCTGTGCAGAGGCAATGCCATGGCCAATCTGAGGTGTGTCCAGACCCCCTCTGTTCAGGCTCTTCCAGCTGAGCCTGTGGATGATGTCATGGTACACAGAGTGTTTCTGCACAGACCACTGGCCCTAGCATGTGCTAATCTGCCTCTCCTGGGATGGGCCCCCTGGTCCCAAAGCTCTTGTTATCAATTCAGGCTGGTGCCCCATGTTGTTGAGACATGCCCAGTGAGGCATTCCCTCCCTTGAGGAGTCAGCTGTATTGCAGGTTTCCCATCTGCATACTCCAGTCTTGTCCTCGAAGGGAGAGGACTGGAAAGAAGGAAAGCCCATGTCTCTGCATCTGTCCTTATCTTCGTGCTGAAATCTGACTGCCAACCACTTGTCACAAAGATATTTTCTACTGTGACATACTTCATGCTAGGCTCTTCCAGCATAGCCCTGGTCACAGTGTGGGAATGCTCCAGCTGGTTCATTCTGCTGCTCAGCTGAGGAAGACACATCTCCTGCTTGTGCCCGAGGACATGCTCCCGAGGGAAGGGAGGCTCACTGCAATCCTGCAGCTGGTGCATCTGCAGCAGTCTCTGGGGCCAGCACAGAGCCTTCCCCTCGTGCTCCTCTCACAGGCTCAGCTGTGGGGCCAGGGCCAGCTGGCTGCAAGCAGGCACAGGCTGCTGGGGAAGGGATCTGGCAGTTTGCTGCTACCCTCCTCTTGGAGGACCAGGGACCCAAAGGGATCACACAACGCCCTATCCCAAAACCAGGGTTCAGTGCTCAGAGGCAGAAGCAATTTTACATAAAGTTCAATTAAATATTTGCTTTATAATTGTGCAACAAATTATTCATAAAGGCATTGGAATCTAATCACAAGGCTGACACCGTGGAGTCTGCAAATGACACAGTACTTGGAGAGAATAAAGATGGGGGGAGCTGCCAGGCTCTGGTGACAGGCAATGCCTGAATCTGTGGGACAGTGGGAATGCTCCCAGGAAAAGACTCACAGCAGCACTGAAGAGCCCAGCAAGGCAGGACTGCTTGGCTGGCAGAGGAAGTGGAGTGGCAAGTGAGAAATGGCTCTGGGGGGTTGGCTCATGTGTGCCCAGAAAATAGGACAGCACTGGGCTGGTCCCCTCCCAGCCATGCTGTCAGCTCCATTTTCATGTGGGCACACTCTATGGTGTGTTATGGAGTGTCCCCAGCTCTGCAGGACCAGCTCTGCAGCACAGGATTGCTGCCTTCAGCTCTTGTCCCTATCTCCAACAGGAATCACAGTGCTGCACATTTTAAGGGGTGCAGAGCCTCTCCCATAGCCATGGGGTATGAAGAAAATCATATGGTGCAACCTGCCTGTGGGGTCCATCCTAGATTTGTGCCAGAGCAGCAACCAAGAAAAGGCAGAAGGCAAAGTGGGCATGTAATAGGGCTTCCCACATTGCAGCCCTCTGGAGACTGGGGAACTTGCTTCCACGCAGCCTTCATGGCATCCTGAGCTGCAGCTCTGTGAGCAAAGCCCTCTCAGCTAGTCCTGACACCTGGTGTTCAGCTCCTTTCAGGGTGAACTTTGGAGGGCAGCAGACTGAATCCTGCCCCCACAACGAATGAGACTGGTGGGACTGAGCTGTGTGAATCTTTGTTGATTCTGCTGAGATGAGGAGAGGTGAGGTCAGGGAATGAACAGAGCTCTGCTGGGCAGGTGCTGAGTTCAGCAGCCACTGCAGCCAGGTACTGCTTTGCCTAACAAGTACCCATCCATGCCAGATTCTGTCCCCTGCTGTCATCCGGGGCAGTGGGCTGCTCGCAGGGCACCCAGCATTCGGGAGGCTCTGACTGACAGGGGAGCTGGATCCTGGACAGAGCTGGACTGGAGATGGATTGCCTGCCTGCCAAACGTGGACATTAGACAGGGAGTTAGATTAATGGGAGATGGCTCTGCCAACAGAGAGGTGAGTCACAAAGCTTGTCCTGTGCTGAATCTGTTTCTCCAATAGAGAAGGAGTAGGAGGATTTAGCGAGATTAATCTCTCATAGAGTAGTGAGAATAGCCAGGATTCATGGGCTTCTCAGCAACAAATTTCCAAGTAAGCAGGCAGCACTTTGGCTTGCTTCATGTGACACAGCACAGATCTGTACCGGCAACTCTGGAGTTCCCTGCCACTGGTCACAGGTAAGATCGACCATATTCTGTGCTCACACATGAACCCTGCAAAGCACAGGCTGCACAGAAGCACCAAGCAAGGTGGCCTGAAAGCACCACTTCCCTGATTTTTCATGAAGTGGTTTGCAGCTGCTGCTCTACCCCAAACAAGCAATGCTGAACCCTGCACAGAACACGAGAAGGAGGTAAGAAAGAGCTCCTTTTGGCAGCTGAGAGGAGCTGGTGACACATCAGCTGGGAGAGTTTGCCAGGTCTCTGCCATCTTTGCATGAAGGAGGAGTAGAAGCAGGGCTGGACAAGAGTCAGAGAATCTTTCCTGGTGTGACCAGCTCTTCTCTCTGGATAGCAGTTTGTGATACAGCAGGACTGACACACCTGGCAGGACCTGCTAGCATAGGGGGAGGGAGAGCAGGTCAGTCACAGCTACCTTCTGGCAGATGATGGGGAGCTCTTGGGCACACCTGTGTCTATCTCTTCCAGCACTGAACTCACCAGGGAGAAGGATAAGGCCAGGAAGAAGAAATCTTGGTAAACGGGTTTTACGTTGTGTTGTAAGGAGCTATGGAGAGAAACCTCAGTGCTAGTGAACCAGGAGATTTTTTGGGGGGAAGGTAGATTTCCATTTCATGTTGGGAGTTCTGTTTCTTTCTGATATTTCTTCAGTTGTTCATGTCATGGCTCTTCAGTCTGAGCAGTTTTACAAATGTGTTGTGGAGATGAAAGCACCAGGGAAAGCTGCTCAGGATCAAGTTGGAAAAGCTTTTAACTTTCAACTCCTTACAGACAAAGGCACACAGAGGAAGGGGGGAGTGCAAAGACTGGGAAAAGGAAGAGGAAGAAGCAAAAAGAGATAAGGAGAATAGATGAGTGAAAGGGACAGAGCAGAGAAGACAAATCACAACAAGAAAAGGAACAAGGCACTAGCAGAAAGAAAGGGAGAGATAGGGAGAGAACAAAGCAAAGGGGCCTGGAGCTCAATGAGATGGGGAGAGTATATCAGACTAAGGGAACATTGGTGCAGGTAGAGGAGAACGAAGAAAAGTTATTTGAATGCTGAAATAAAGCAATGATAGGAATAAGAGGGAAACAGAAGCCAGATGAGGACTAAATTCCCATGGAGATAAAGAGGATGGCAGCAAAGTCAGAGGATAACCTCTCCTTCCTTCTGTCACTGAGAATATAAGACACAACATGAAAGTGACATGTTAACTTCTGAGAGGCTGAAGGACAGAGCTGTGGAGGCTGCATTCAGTGTTCATGCATGTAGGGAGCCACACTTACCACAGGAGTGATCCTGTCATGGGTGGTCCTTTGTTCTTCTGCTTTGCATCCTCCTTCAACCCTTCCCCACAGTGCATGGGGCAGCTCCTGGTCTGTGCTGCCATGTGACCTGGGCATACTCTGAAGCACTGCTGATTTCAGGTCTCACGGAAAGACTGTCATGACACACCTTGCTACAGTGCTCTCTGAGGCTCAGCTGGGAGCTGGGCTGGGGCAGGCTGCCTGGCCTCATGGGCACCCTGCACAGCAGCAGCAAGAGGGCATAGAGCCATTGAGTCGTAGAATGGTTTGGGCTGGAAAGGACCTTTAAAGGTCATCTAGTCCAACTCATGAGCAGGGATGTCTTCAACTAGATCAGGCATGGAGCTGCTGTGGCACAGGGGAGGGGGTGATGGTAAGAGAGACACATCCCTGTTTCCAGGATAAGGAGGTCTCAGCAAAAACCAGTTGGAAAAGGGCACCATGACTACAGACAAGCGCTGGAACCATCTCCACCCAGTATCACACCAGCCAATTGGATGCTTTCAGCCAGGTGGGCTCAGCTCCATCTGTGCTGTGAGAGGCAGCCTCTGTCCCAGGGAAAGGATCTGGTTGTTCCCAGCGCCTGTGTCATTGTTGGCACAAGAGCCTCACAGCTGTCCTAGGGCTAGATTGGCATTGAGCACACGGTTTCTGTTTGCAGACTGTGTTAGCAGTGGAGCAGCTGTGCTCCAGCCTTTGATCCTTTCTTGGGCTCAAGTGGGATCTACTTTGGCAGCAGTGCTTGCAGCTGGGAGGTCTCTCGCTCTCACACTGGGATTGAGGATATTTCTAGATGTTTCCATGTCTGAAGGGGCTGATACAGAGCATTTCCTACACTGTATTCAGGGCTCCACTGGCCTTTGAGGGTGGGAGTCCTGCAGCAGCATTGTGCCAGCCAGTGCAAAGGTGTGAAGGACAGCTGCCAGAGCCTGCTGCTGGATCTGTGCCCTGCTCGCCTTTTGGTCCTGGAAAGGAGGAGCCACTTCTGGATTCATGCTGTGGTTCTAAACTTCTCTTTTGCTTCCTCACCTCTCCCTGTCCTGCAGGCCACCTGCCTGTGCAGGAAACACCAGACCCAGGTGGTTTGTGGATAACCTGCTGCTGGGTTACCACTGTTTCTTGACCTATACCAGCCAAGCAGAGGATTTGTTTGCCTTGTACAAGATGCTGTACACATGGAGCAACAGGGCATTCCCTTTTCTGGTGTTCCTTCTATTCCTTTCAGACTAAACTCCAAAGCACATTACCAGAGAATGCTGTGGAAGCAGAAGAGCGTTTTCTCCAGGTAAGATGTGAGACCCTGGACAGTGGAGGATGGAAAATGTCCCACTGGGGGCTATTTGCCTGAGCTGTGACTAAAACCTGACTTGCATGACCAGATTTATCTGTCCCCAAATGGTATTGCAGCCTCACCAACCTTGAGCTTCTTCCTCACTTCCACCTTCCACTTGTCCTGATCATGCCCAGGGTGGTCTGTAAACCCAGCGCTCTGCTGTGGATCCTGCTGCAGACAGCAAGCTGTGCTGCCACTTTTGCACCTGCCCCCACAAAGTGCTGCTGGGCCAGGACAGTGCCTTCCATGCTTCAAGCAGGGCTCTGGAGGAGGCATCTGAGACCCGAGGTGGGTGCTGAGGGTGCCAGTTGCCATGGCCATCCCAGTGCACAGCAGGAGAAGGTCTGACAGCCCCAACCTCAGCCCCGGTGGTGCCCAGCGCCCCTGACAGTGCTCCTGCCACCGAGACATCGAGGTCTGGCACCATTCAAGGGCTGGGGAAGGGTGGCCTGGGGTGTCTGTTCCTGACCTGGAGGATGCCGTGGCATCCCGGCTCAGTCCTGAGCCCATGCACAGAGTTGGTGCATTCTCACCCCTGAGCATCGGAGCGGCCAGCTCTGATCCTGGGGGATCAGGTCTGCCGCTGCCTCTGCCC
>NW_008656465.1:0-751 GCF_000695815.1 Acanthisitta chloris | reverse complement strand
GCGCATCTGGCCCCAATCCATGCCTAAAACAAACATTTGTGTGACTTTACCAAAGGTAATAGGACAAGATTCATTGTGCCTTTTGTGACAGATGACAGTTGGACTGAAGGCTCCTGAATGAGAACAGCATTGACCTTGATGAGATAAGCCTGGATTGGTGAGACTTAGGCAAAAGCATCTTGTAAGAAAGGACTATAAAAAGATAATGATTAGCTTGTATCCATGAGAATAATGAGGTAAAAATCTTGTGAGAAATGAAGATGTCTATAAAAAGAGAATGTTTTGGGATAGTTAATAAGGGCACATGTAAACAAAACCAATAAATGAATTGCCACATAACTGACCAATAGGTAGTTAACACGGGGTGTGCATGATGTGTGAAAAACAGTATAAAAGAAGCACTGTAGAGATGATGGAGGAATTAGAAATAAAGTTTTGCTATCGTCACAGATCCTGTGTCTTGACCGTCTCTACATTCGCAGCGACATCTGCAACAAGAGGTGACACCAACATGACTCGACACAATCTGGGATCAGACGTGATGTGGCAGTAGTTAGGCCGCGGGAAGAGCAATGGAGACGGAGCCTAGTGTGTGGAGAGCTGTATAGGTCCAGACGGATTTTGTAGAAGCCACCGGGGGAAGACAGCTGAGCCGCTGGGAACAATAATGGAAGCCAGGGCGTCTGTTGAGGAACAATGCATAATTAATATATGGACCCTGACGTTAAGCAAGTGAGGAATAAGATATGAC
>NW_008656464.1:2351-8954 GCF_000695815.1 Acanthisitta chloris | reverse complement strand
ATATATTGCACATTCTGAGGGAAGATTTGTCTTAGATTCCTGTGCTGGAGGCAAACAAGGAATCCAGCAAATCCCTGTGCCATGACAGTTGGCTTGGCCTTGTGTCCTCCTTGTTCCCTCTGTCCTTCCACCTTCCAAGTGAGTGTTTGCTCCATGGAAACCTTCAAACCCAAACCAGGCAGCAGTAAATTAGACACTACTGTGTGCATGAGCTCTCAGCTCCTGGTTGTGCTGTGGAAAGGAGGGAAATATTCTGGTAAAAGGAGGAAAATGCTCCCTCCTTTCCCCTCCTGAAGTTTCTCTTCTACTGGAGTGTTAACTCCCATGTGCAGCTCCTAAGCCTCGTGGGAGTAAGACCTGGACAAGTGTCTGGGATTCCCTAGCATGGCATCCTGCACAATTTGGCTCTTTGCATTGGAAATGTGGAATTTTTCTATGTTTTCTCCTGCTTTAAACAGCTCAAGTTCCTGCTGGAACAGCCCAACACCCAAGGCTGGTTTGAAGCCACATTTTGGATGATCCTTTAGTGAACTTTTTTAACTCACTTTTTCCCTTTAAAAAGCCACTGTTAGCCTAGTCAGTTAGTTGAATCCCAAAACTCTTTAGCCTTGGAGAAGACAGAAGTGTTTCTCAGAGGGTTTTTGTGCTCCACACCAGACAGGACTCAAAGCTTTGAGCCTTCCAGTGCTTCCACACTGCTCCTTAACGACCCCCCAGCGATGTTCAACGGGCAGCTGCTGTTTGACAGACCCATGCACGTAAAAATGGTGAGTTCAGTCCCTTTCTTGCTGCTCCTGGAGCTGCTGAGTTACACTCCTGGGGTTGGGTGATGTGCTGGTTTGAAGGTTGGATCAAAATACAGAGAGAGAAACTGGACTTGCCTCATTCCTGGGAAGGTTCATGCTGATTGTTGTGCTAAAGGACAATCGTGTTTTTCTGTCTTTACTGCTCTAACATCAGGTTTCTGTGTTTCGAGGAAAGGCTTTAAAAAACAGCAAGTCATTCCTTCCATCTCTCTTAACATATTGAATTCCCTTTAGGATGAAAGAGCCTTTCCCAAAGGAGATTTCTTCCCTCCAGAGCGACCCCAGCAACTCCCTCGTAAGTCTCTCCTGCATGATTCAACCTCTTGTGGTGGTTAGTTTGCTGTTCAGCACATGGGACCTGATCCCAGCCCCAGGAACACTGGTTCAAACTGGACAAACTGGGATCCAAACAGCCTCAAGGCTATCGGAGGGGGAATAGTGAAGAAGAAGAGCTGCTCAGGCTATTTTTTTTTTGTGGCTACTTCTTTCAGCTCATAGCTAGAAGCTTGTCTTAAAACAGTATCTCATTCACCTTCTCATGGCTTCCACGTGTCCCAGTTGCAATTCCAAAATCCCAGTGCCTTTGAAAACTAGTAACGGTGGGATTTAATGGAAACATCATCAGTAGGGAAGAGTTCACCTCCTTTTATCTGGGAATTTAATGTTTTCCCTTCAATTAAAAGGGCTGAATTGAGGACCTGAGAATCTTCCAGGTCTTCAGATGTCCAAAGGGGATGTTAGAGATGGATATAAATATGGAAAGAAGAGGCATCCAAGCTCATTTTGGGAGGTGCAAGAGGCAGAAAGCAAAGCACAGGAGATTGGAACTCAAACTTGGCTACCCCAAGTTGTAATTCCAACTTGGAGTTAAAAGATCTAGTCTAAAACAAGAGTAGGAAACCAGAGACTCCATGTGAAAATATCCCAGTGGGTTGCTCAGAGAGCCTGTGGAGTCTCCAGCCTTGGGAATACTCCAGTCCATGGATGTGGTTGAGGTGAGCAGAGCTGGGGCAGGTGGCACTGAGGTCCTTTCCAGCCTCACATGCTGTGATAAGGTCCTGAAAGCTCTGAAGAGTTGGGATTGGAAGGGAAGAGCTGGAATGGGACAACATCAAGGCTCAATTTGCTTAAACTGTGACTTTTAATCCCAAAGTGTGGCTGTGAGTGCAGTGTTAATTGCTCCGAGCACCCTGGGCTAGGGAAAGGTGGTTCCTTTCCAACCCAAACCATTCTGGGATGCTCCAATTCCATGATTTCTTCCCAATGGGAATCAAGTCTTTAGTGACCATCACTTAGTGCCTGGCAGAGCCTGTCAGCAGCAGCAGCAGGATCTCCCTTGGGCTTTCCTCTAAGGATCTGTCTCTTCTTCAAGGGGAAATCCTTGGGTTCCAACTCAATCCTTTTGGGATCAAACTCCCCAAATCCCGCTGGAAGCCTGTTTGGCCTTTACTGGGGCGGGGAAGGGTTACCTTGTGTTGTTTTAAAACAAGATTCAATGCTTCCTGTGTTTCTGGTGCTGAGCTGTAAACGAGGGAGTCCTTGTAGGCAACCACTGCCACTGAAGCTGTTTGCTGCCAGTGCAAGCAGAGAATTTTGCTTCCTGATGAAAGAAAATAAAGGCTTTATTTTTCTTTTAATTTTTTATTTTTTTTCCCCCTTTCTTTCTTTGGGCTTGGGGAATCCTTGATTGGGTTGGGGCCAGGAAGATTGGGATTGCTGCCTGGGAATGCTGGATTTTGTTTGCTCAGAAGAGGCTGGCTGTGTGCTCTCAACTCCATAGGTGGCTGTCAGAGGTTGAACTTTGAGGTTCAATTCTTAACCCTCCCAAAAAGGGGAAGGACCTTGGCAAAGGTGGTGGAAAGAAGCCAATTGTCAATACAGGGTGATAATTCTGCCAAGCTTTGAGAAGCCCTTTCTCCTAAATTGCCCACTCTCACCCTCCTTAGCTCGAGGAGTTTGCACAAACCAAGCAGTGTTCTAGCCAGTTATTATTTTTCAGGAGTCAGCTGAAAAAAACCAAAAGCAACCAAGTTTCTCCATTGTAAGCTGGAGAAAAAAAAAAGAGATGATGATGATGAAAAACAAAACCTGAGCTAGTTTTGAGGCCTGATTTCAAGACACATCTACTCTTGATTTCCTCTACACTTAATGCTTGACATTCCCACCCCACGGCGTGGGGCCACAGCAAGGTTTTTTTTTTGGAGAAATGCAAAGTCAATTACTTAAGAATAAAACTTGCTGTTTTATCCAACCTATGGCAAGAAGGCTTTTTTGATATCTGAATATTTTCTTCAGATGGTCTTGGTGGTATTGGCATGGGATTAGGACCTGGAGGTCAACCTATTGATGCAAATCATTTAAACAAAGGCATGGGAATGGGCAACATGGGACCTGGAGGTAAGAAGATTACTCCTATGCTTTTGTTTCATGAGAGCTTGAAAGCTGTGTAGAAGGTAGTTAGCTTTGTTTTGCCTACACACAAACCAAACCAGTTGGAAGGAGCTTAGGAATGTTAAAACCAAATGAGTTTTTTGGATTGAGCTTTGATTAATTTCACCAACTGCTCCATCGTGGGGTGGTTTGGTTTTGGTTTTTCTTTTTGGTTTGTTTTTTTTTTTTTGTGGTGAAGACACAGCTCTCATCTTCTGACTCTTGAGCATGAGCAGCAGACACTGCAAAAAGAATCCATGAAACCTTCCAAACCATCTCTCACCTTTTTTTTTAACACTTCCTTGTGGGCTTGACAAATCTTTTTCCTTTTTTTTTTGTGTTTAGGATCTGGTTGAACTAGCACAAAGAGCCACCTAAAAAAAAAAGTAGCACACACTCAGCTTTCAATTTCTAAATGCCAATGGGTTTTTTCCCCTCCCTTTGCTGCTTGATTTTTGGTTGGTTTTTTTTTTTGTCCTGAGAAGGAATGTTGGAATCTCCTCAGAGTTATCCCATGTAAGCTCTTCAGGCTAAAATCCGTGGATGTGGTGGTGTGTGGTGGTTTATTTCTCCAGCCAAGGTGCTGGCTGAAGTTGGTGGAGTGATACCTGCTATATAAAGCTTTCTCTTTTATTTTGAGGAATGGGAATGGAAGGCATGGGCTTTGGAATGAATAAAATGGGAGGTAAGCTGTGTTTTTTGGCATCTTTCTAGCTTGGGATTTGTGGATGTGATCTAGAGTTAGTGGCTGTGCCTCACAGGGCTTTGTGTGCTGTGAAATCATCACCAGCTCAGGCCAAACATGTTTGATGGGAGGGTTAAAACTGCTGCAGGTGTGTGGGGAGAGGGTTAATATCTGATAAACCATCACCAGAGATCCTGAGTGGCATCTCCATGGGTTGGGAGATCATCTTTAAGGTCCTTTCCACCCCAAACCACTCTGAGACTCCTTCACTTATAGTCGTGATCCAAACTCTCACCAGATTTTGGTTTGGGAATGGGTGATCCAGAGTTGTCTTGATGCCTGGGAAATGTTCTAGGGGAAGAGCTTCTGTGTGTGCAGTGTTGAGTTGAAATGTCTTGCTAAAGAATCCCTGGAAACTCTTGTTCTTGTAGGAATGGAAGGTCCCTTCGGAGGCATGGAAAACATTGGGCGCTTCCCAGCTGGGATGAACATGGGCAGAATGGGTAAGGCATTGGGTTTTGTATGTCCAACTCCTGCTGTGTGTCCCTGTTAGTGTATCCCTCTTTCCAGAAGTCTGCTCAACTTTGCTTGGAATCACTAAGCTGTTACAAGTGTCCCCAAGTCTCTTGTGGCTCCAAGATGGAGCTGACGAGTGATTTGGTGATGCTGCCATGAAGGATGAGTTGAGACAGAGCTGCTGTGCTCTGCTGGAGCCACCAGAAAGGCTTTTCCAGAGCCAAGTGGCTACCCCAGATGTGTTTGGGGTGAGTCTTGGAGTTCTGGTCTCAAGAACCTGTGACAAAATGATCAGGAGAACCTCATCAAACCCTTGTGTGTTCCCATCCCTGTGCTGAGATGTTCTCTCCAGAGCCATTTGGACCTCCTGGAGAACACATCTCCCTTCATCATTTTTTCAGAGATGGATCGTGCCATGGGGGGAGGATTTGAAAGAGAGTTTGGAAGGAATGAGATGGGAATGTCTCGTAGTTTTGGAGAGACCTTGGAGAGAGGAATAGGTGAGTACACTAAGCTAAATACATTTACTACCTCTTTTACATTTACTGTTTTCCATCCCTGAATGACATCAAAGTCCTGAGGATGTTGCTAGAACAAATCAGGTTGTATTTTATGTACTTTTGCTGTAGGAGTTTGGGCAAAGCTAAGTGATGCAGAAGGGACATGGAGACACTGACAGTGATCCATGAGGTGGGAAAAGGAGGTTCAGGTGTGACAGGAAACCTTCTGACAGCCTCAATACACTGGATTTTAATATACTATAACACAATGCATTAAAACAGTCTCTCCCTGGCTTGGCAGGAGGTTGCATGGGCAGGATGATGGGATTCCATCCAAGCAATCCATGTTTGAGCTGTGATTTCAGTGGCTAAACCACTGCTGTGTCCAGCCCAGGGCAATGACAGCTAAGATGATATTTAAGATGCTGTTTCTGCCCCTTCATCTCTTCCTGGGGGTCCAGATTCCTTGAGGATGTTCTCCTTTGGGGTTTTGGAAGGGTCTTTGGTGCTTCCAGAAGTTGAACTCCTTAGTGAAGGGATAAAGTGATCTCCATGTGAACTGTAGTGTGTGGTGGCTGTTCCCAATATCCTGTGTTGTAGGATGGGCTGTGATCAGCCATGGGATCATGGAATGGTTTGGGTTGGGAGGGACCTTGGAGGTCATGGATGGAACATTCCCAGGGATGGAGCAGCCACAGCTGCTCTGGGAAATCCGTTTCAGTGCCTCAGCACCCTCACAGGGAAAAATTCCTTCCCAGTATCCCATCTCTCCCTGCCCCCTGGCAGTGTACGCCATTCCCTGTGTCCTGTCCCTCCATCCCTTGTCCCAAGTCCCTCTCCAGCTCTCCTGGAGCCCCTTTATGCACTGGAAGGGGCTCTGAGGTCTCCCTGGAGCCTTCTCTATTCCAGGCTGGACACTCCCAGCCTGCCTTCATGGCAGAGGTTCTCCAACCCTCTGGACTTGCTCCAGCAGCTCCACTTCCTTCTTACTTTGGGATCCCAGAGCTGGAGGCAGCTCTGCAGGTGGGATCTCCCCTGAGCATCCCAAATCAGTATCCTGCAGCCCAAGAGCTCCAGGACTGAGTCTCTGCTCTGAAAGTGATCGATTATCTCCCTAATGCAAACATGTATTGAATTGTTTTATTCCTGGATTCTTTCTGATGGTCCTGTGTGTTGTATTCCAGGTGGTGGAAATGCCAGCATTCCTGGGATTGAGAGGATGGCACCTGGCATTGATCGTATGGGCTCAGGAATAGAAAGAATCCCATCTGGGATGGGGCACGGGATGGAGAGAGTAGGCTCAGAGATAGACAGGATGGGGCTGGTCCTGGACCGTATGGGCTCCAACGTGGAGCGGATGGGCTCCGGGATCGACCGAATGGCCCCGCTGGGAATTGACCACATCGCTCCCAACATCGAGAGGATGGGCCCAGCCATGGAAAGGATGGGCTCTGGGATAGACAGGATGGGCTCGGGGCTAGGCTTCGGCATCGAGAGGATGGGAGCAGCCATCGACCGCGTGGGCACCACCATGGACAGGATGGGCTCCGGCGTGGAGCGCATGGGCTCGGGCATGGATAGGATGGGCATAGGGATCGAGCGCATGGTCCCTGCTGGAATGGGAACAGGGATGGGGCAGGTCCTGGAGAGGATGCCAGCGGGGCTG
>NW_008656464.1:1770-2331 GCF_000695815.1 Acanthisitta chloris | reverse complement strand
AGGATAGGGCTAGAGCGCATGGGAGCTGCTGGCATGGAGAGGATGGGCCTGGAGCGCATCGGAGCCACCAACATGGAGAGGATGGGACCTCCCATGGGCCAGGGCATGGGAGCAGGAATAGAGAGAATGGGACTTGCCATGGGAAGCAATTTTGAGAGGCCCATGGACATGGAACGGGGAAACTTTGCAGGCAATTTTGCAGGTTCCCTGGGAGGAACCGGAGGACCTGCGGCTGGGGTGGCCCGGAAAGCCTGCCAGATCTTTGTCAGGAATGTGAGTAACCTCCTCCTGCCTCCTTCCTTGTGTCCTTCCATGCCTCCTGCCTCCTTCCCTGCCTCCTGCCTGCCTTCCTGGAGAGGCCCATGGACATGGAACGGGGAAACTTTGCAGGCAATTTTGCAGGTTCCCTGGGAGGAACCGGAGGACCTGCGGCTGGGGTGGCCCGGAAAGCCTGCCAGATCTTTGTCAGGAATGTGAGTAACCTCCTCCTGCCTCCTTCCTTGTGTCCTTCCATGCCTCCTGCCTCCTTCCCTGCCTCCTGCCTGCCTTCCTGCTTCCTGC
>NW_008656464.1:493-1729 GCF_000695815.1 Acanthisitta chloris | reverse complement strand
CCCTGTCTGCCTTCCCTTCCTGCCTTTCTCCTTTCCTCCCTTCCTGCCTTCCTGCCTCCTTCCTGCCTTCCTTCCCTCCCTCCTGCCTCCTTCCTCCCACAGCATTCGTTGGAACTGATGTGTTGGTCTCACCCACACTCAGTTTTCAGTCAGAATGTCCAGTGTTGGGTGCTGCCCAATTTGGGGGAGTTGACACCACTTCCTTAGCAGGAGAGGAGCTCTCTGCACCTGCGAATGAAGGTGCTGGATAGCCAGGGTGGATCCCATCCTGGAGCAGCTGTTTGGGGAGTTGGCAGTGCTTGAAAGTTGTTCTGCAGAGCCTCAGTAATGGTTTGTTCTTTTCTTTCCCAGCTGCCTTTTGATTTTACATGGAAAATGCTGAAAGATAAATTCAATGAATGTGGTAAGTTATTTTCCCCTTGGTAATTACTCTGAGCAATGAATCTGAATTCCACAGCAGCTCCTGGCTCTGTCCCTGACACGAGGTTCCACCTGCTTTTCCAAAGCTTTTGTTTCCCTGCAGCTCCCGGGCTGAGTTTAGCACATGAATTGGCTCTTTGTAGTTGCAGGAAGAGATAGGAATAGAGACATGGAAGTCCTGAAGTGCTTAAAAGCAGCTGCACAGATTCTTTTCATCTAAATGAACAGTTATCTGGGCAAAATGTCCTTGAAAAAGTTCAGAGTCAGTCACTGAGTGTTCAGGTGCTGCTGTTGGACTTCAGGGGATGCTCCTGGCAGCAGCTGCTGTGCCCAGACCTCAGTCCCCAGAACCTTGTGGTGGCAAAGCTGAGAGCTGAGGGTGTTCAGCCTGGAGAGGAGCAGGCTCTGCAGAGACCTTGGAGCTTCTTCCAGTGCCTAAAGAGGCTCCAAGAGAGCTGGAGAGGGACTTGGACAAGGGCCTGGAGAGACAAGACAAGGGGCAATGGAGTTAAGGTGAAAGAGGGCAGGTTTAGATTAGGTGTTAGGAGGAAATTCTACTCTGTGAGAGTGGTGATCCCTACACTGAGCTCCCCACACTGTGCTCCATGTGTCCTGGCACTGTTCTCCCCTCATGTCCTGTGCTCCCCTCATGTCCTGTTCTCCCCTCACATCCCTATTCTCCTCACACATCCCTGAGCTCCCCACACTGCTCTCCCCATGTCCGGCACTCCCCACACATCCTGAGCTCCCCACACATCCCATTCTTCCCACACATCCCTGAGATCCCCACACTGCTCTCCTCATGTCCTGCACTCC
>NW_008656464.1:0-336 GCF_000695815.1 Acanthisitta chloris | reverse complement strand
CCTCCCCACACATCCTGATCTCCCCACACATCCCATTCTTCCCACACATCCCTGAGCTCCCCACACTGCTCTCCTCATGTCCTGCACTCCCCACACATCCATGTTCTCCCCACACATCGCATGCTCCCCACACTGCTCTCCTCCTGTCCTATTTCCCCCTACCCCCTTGCTCTCCCCACCCCCTTTCTCTCCCCACACATCCTGTTCTCCCCATGTGTCCTGCGCTCCCCACACTGTGCTCCCCACACTGAGCTTCCCACACTGTGCTCCCCACGTGTCCCATGATCCCAACACTATTCTCCCCACCCCCCAGCTCTCCCCACACTCCCTGTTCTC
>NW_008656463.1:6102-8255 GCF_000695815.1 Acanthisitta chloris | reverse complement strand
TGATTAAATTTCGGCAAAGGAGAAAGGAGAAAAGTGCTTAGAGTTAATGAGGCAAATTCTTCATTTTTGACTTATCCTCGCAGAACTAATCACACCTCAATCCGGTTTAGTTGGAATTTCAGAGCAAGCAGAAGGAATTACACCTTTATACCTATGGCTACACCTATAAATCCACGAAAATCCCTTTGAAAACTTTCCTTTTCAGCACTTTTTTGCCCTAAAATCGTGACCGCTCTGGGTGTGACATCCCTGGCATATTTTTTTCCCCTTTTCATTTTAACAGATTTTTAAGAAAAGATTTTTCCCCTTTGCCACCCGAAGAAACTCATTAAAAACAGAGATTAATTCCAAACGACAAGGCAGGTTACATTAGATTTTTTTTTTTTTTACCCCGGCAAATTTACCTGTTACCTGCGTAGGTTTTATTCTCCTTTTTAGAGAGAGAGAAAAAAAAAAGATATTTTCCTAGAAAAGATTGAATGAAACTCTTCACTTTTAGCCTTATTTTTAACCCAAAAACCCCCCAAAATATTTCCACCTCTATCATCCACCTCCTTATAGACAAAGCAACAACTCCGCGGCTTTGAGCCCTAAAATATGAATTAATTTCATTTTTTCCTGCCTTATTTTGAGGTTCTCCTTCCTCAATTCATCCCGAAGTGGATTTAATCAACAAATTAAAGCGAGCAGAGATTGCGGCTCAGGGAAAAGAGTTCTCCCTCCTCTTATTTATTTTTTTTTTTTTTTCGCTGCTGTTAACTTTTTTTTTCTTTTTTTTTTTTTTTTTGCTTTGCAACGTGGTTACTTGGTAATTTAAGCCGCAGCGAAGTCGTTGATTTCGGTGCTGCCTCTTTTGTTGGGCTGAGATTCCCCCAATAAATCTGAGGAGGAGAAAAATCATGAAATAAATCACTCTCTCTCTCTCCTCTCTCTATAAAAAAAGGAAGAGTTGAGAATGAAAAGCTTCGGGGCGATATCAAGAATAAATTCCATTTAAAGTGGACCAAAGCGTTTTCTAACCTAGCTAGAAAAAAAAAAAAAAAAAAAAAAAAGGATAAATTTCCCAAGTAGGAACAGATTAATTTCTTCTCCTCACACACCTCCTGGTTTCCTGGTCAGACATGTGTTTTGACAATTGCCAGAATTCTCCTTTTTTTTTTTTTTTTTTTTTTTTCTTCCTTCTCCTTTCCAAGTCTTGGACATGTTTGTAACGACTAAAAGCTTTTCCCAGTGCGAAAAAAAAAAAAATAATCCTTTTTTATTCCTTCCCCCAACCAACCCCAACTCCTAAAATCTAATTATTTTAATGCTTATTTTTGACAACTTGAAGGGACTCGCCCGAAACTTTTGCTGCACTTTCCTAAAGCAACTCGAAAATCAAAGCAACAAGAACATGTTTAAGGCCATTTCCCTTCACTACACTAGAAAACAAATCAATAGGAAAAGGCAAAAAAAATGCTTCGTCTGCGCGGGGTAGTAAATTCTCCTTTTTCTTCACCTTGGGCGGAAAAATAAGAATAAAAAAAACAGGATTTGAGGAGGTTTGGCTTTAAAAAAAACACAAACCCAAATAGGAATTTTGGGGGGTTTTTTTTTTTTTTTTGCAGCCTCTTTGCTTGGAAAGAAATAGGGTTAAAAAATCGGTGTTTTCTCTAATTGTGGCTCGATGGAACTTAGGGCAGAAAAAATAAAAAAAAAAGGATTTTAATTATCAAATCAAGTTCCAAATAGGTCATTCTGTGGTCAGGAATTAAACTTGAAATAGTTTACAATAATCTGTAAAGCTCCAAGGGAAAATTTTTTTTTTTTTCTTTTAATTAAGAGCTGCTCAGACTCTGCCTTCGAGGTTGTAATTACAGAGAATAGAAACAGCTCCAAAACAATACAAAGTCTCCAAGCTGGGGGAGAGGTAAATAAACCTCCACCAGTTTGTTACTGGTTTTGTCTTTTCCCCTCTTTATTTATTTTTTTTTTAAGGTGTTGTTGCCCCAATGGAATATTTTTTTCTTCTATCTTTATTTACAAGAGAAAAAATCCCCAACCACAAAATAGAGAATAATATTGGACTAAGCAAACCCAGTTGGAAAGAGCAGGAATAAATTCCCAGTGAAAGCCCCAAATAAATAATTAGGACTCACGTGTGCCATAAATGT
>NW_008656463.1:0-5856 GCF_000695815.1 Acanthisitta chloris | reverse complement strand
AAAAAGAGGGGGAAAAAGAGGGGGGAAATAGAGGGGAAAAAGGGAAAAGAGGGGAAAAGAGAGGGGGAAAAAGGGAAAAACAGGGGGGAAAAGAGTGGGAAAAAGAGGGGGAAAAGGGAAAAATAGGGGGAAAGAGGGGAGAAAAGGGAAAAAGGGGGAAAAGGGAAAAAAAGAGGGGGAAAAGGGGGAAAAAAGGGGGAAAAAAGAGGGGAAGAAAAGAGAAAAATAGAGGGAAAAAAGGGGGAAAAGGGAAAAAAGGGGGAAAAAGGGGGAAAAAAGAGAAAAAAGGGGAAAAAAGAGGGGAAAAAGAGAGAAAAAAGAGGGAAAAAGGGGGAAAGAAGAGGGAAAAAGAGGGGAAAAAGAGGAAAAAGAGGGAAAAAAGAGAGGAAAAAAGGGGGAAAAATAAAAAAGGGAAAAAAAAAGAAGAAAGGGGGTGGAAGGGAGGGCAAGATCTTAGATAGGAAGGGAAATGAAATGAAATAATCAAAAGGCTTTTAATGCCATGGCTTTTATTTCCCTGGGATTAAATCAGCTGGGAAGGCTCAGCCTCGTGTCCTACACACCAAAGGTGTGAGAATTTGAGGCCTGGGGAGGATTTTTCTTTTTTAAAAAAAAAAATAAAATAAAAATGGAGTGATATTTCCCATAGTAAAACCCCCTTAGGTGAGGGGAAAAACAGTGGTTTCATTCTTTAAGAGAATGGGAAAATTTCCTCTTCCTCCCCCCCACCCAAAAAAAAAAAAAATGTTGAGGAGATAAAACTGTGGTTTTTTTCTAGGGGGGTCATGGTTAAAAGCTAAAGGGACACCCCAAAAATATCCCTAAAATTATCATCTCCCAATTTTGGCACCGAATTTTTCCAGTAGCTCTGGTTGAGGGAGGGAGGGGGGGACACCGATTTGGATTTGTTTCCTTTCAGTAATTATTAAGGGATAGAAAACACATGTGTTAGGATGATATATTTTTTTTCCCTGTCTTTTTTTAGCCTGCCTTTTTTTTTTTTTTCCCCTTAAATCAGTTCATCAATTCGCTAATTATAGCTACGAGGGGGGAGGAAATCTCCCGACACGTCTATTTATTTTTTTTTTTTATTTTTTTTTTTTTTTTTGCCTCTCTGGGGTTTGGTTTTTTTTTTTTTTTTTTCGGCCTCTTAGTGTGAGCATCAGTAGGGGGAGAAGGAGGGGGGAAAAAAAAAAAAAAATCAAGGGGGAGAATATGAGTGGTGAATTTATTTCACATTTCTATGGGAGCTTTTCTTTACTGGGAACAAAGAGCAACTCCTATTAAAGAGCTACTCGAAGACTTGTCCATATTTCTACTTGCTGTGTAGCACTTTTAATAAAACATCTGTTCTTGCTTCTGCTGATGAGTTTACATAATTGTTTGCAGACCAATTTAACCAGAAAACTCCTCACATATTCCCTCTCTATGTGTTTTCGGGGAGAAAGAAATACCTTTTTTTGCCTAGTGACATATCTTGAAAAAATACTTTCCACAAATCCCCAAACTACTCGAAAATATCAATGGTAGCAAAAAAAAAAAAAATTAAAAAAATTAAAGAAAATAGATCCCAAACGTGAAGCAATGAGGAAAATAGACTTTAATGATGTCTCATTTGGATTTGGAAGAATTTTTAGGGTGGTTCTGCTGTGGTTTTTTTTTTTTTTTTGCTTTCCTTCCCCCTCCTCCTTGTCTTTCTCTGCTTTTTCTCGCCAGAAATCTGGTTTTTAGCGTGGGGAGAGGATTCTATTTTAAGTTTCTTTACGGCAGCTGGTTTGTGTTCACTATAAATCGAGGAGACTTTTAAGACTTGCCCTCTGTTTAGAGAAGTAATAAAACACTTAACTTTCTCGACTCTTAGTCACACGGTTATCACACAGGTCTCGATACAACAGCCCCAAGCACCTATACAAAAAAAAAAAAAAAGAAAAAAGGGGGAGGAAAAAAAAAATCAAAAAAAAGGAAGGAAAAAAAAAAAAAACCCAACCCCCAAAACCCTAAAACTCCAAGAAGAAAAATCGGAAACAAATAGAAAAATCAAGCCTAGGGGAAAAAAAAAAAAAAAAGGTTTTATAGAAACTCCTTCAAAGTTTAACAAGGTTGACTGGATGGAAATGTCTTTTCATAGGTGGAAGTTCTTCCTCTCACCCCCCCCCAGGGAAAAAAAAATAAAGGAAAAAAGGGAAAAAAGGAAAAGAAGGAAAAGAAGGAAAAGAAGGAGAAAAAGGAAAAAAAGGAAATAAAAGGAAGGAAATAAAAAGGAAAAAAGGAAATAAAGGAAATAAAAGGAAATAAAAGGAAAAAAGGAAAAAAAGGAGAAAAAGGAAATAAAAGGAAAAAAGGAAAAAAAGGAGAAAAAGGAAATAAAAGGAAAAAAGGAAAAAAAGGAGAAAAAGGAAATAAAAGGAAAAAAGGAAAAAAAGGAAAAAAGGGAATAAAAAAGGGAAAAAAGGAAAAAAAAAGGAAAAAAGGGGAAAAAAAGGGAAAAAAAGTCAATCTGCCCTAGAGAAGGTCCAACCCATCCAGCTGTAGCTACTTTTAATTTAATCTCCAAATTACAACGGGGCCATGAGCAATATATAAGGTAAGACAACACACCAAGAATTGCAGAATCCTCATCCATCCTCTCCTCTCCCTCCATCCATTTGGTGGAGCTTTTAATATCTGGGATGTTTTTTCCCAAAATCACCTTGTCCTGGCAGGTTTGAAACTTCTCACATATCCCCAAAAATTCCCAATCTTCCCAGTACATCTTTAACTTCCCAAATCCAACCCTGGATGAGTTTTCCCCATCCCAACTGGGAAGAATAAAATTCCCTTTTAACCCTCCTCAAAGTCTCCTTGAGGTTCTTTTTTTATACTTGGCTTAGTTTTGCTTGGAGAAATCCTCTCCTAGACTGGGAGGAATGGGGAGAAGGAGGAAAAGGGAAACGAAAGCAAAGCGAAGTTGGGTTTTTTGGGGGGAGCAAAATATTTGGAATTCTTCCCCATGGCCATGAGGCTGATTCTTGGAGCAGAAGAGCTCCAAGTTGAGTAGTCTTAGGTGGGAGGTCACTACTCTCCCCACTAGGTCATTTCTCCCCAACAAGGTGTTTCACACTTCCAACCACCTCTTTTTTTTTTTCTTTTTTTTTTTTTTTTTTTTTTTTTTTGGGGTTGGAAATTTTTTTTTTTTTTTTTCCCCCTTGGTGACACTCAAGGGAAGCCTTAACGTTATAGAAGATGAATACACGAGCTGCTTTTGCTGCTTTTTTTTTTTTTTTTTTTTTTTTTTTTCTTCACTTGTAGTCTCGTTTATGGTTTTATTGCTACCATTGATTACTTTGCTTTGTTACACAGAGGAAAAAGAGCATAAAATCCGTTGGCATCCGGATTCCTGTTATAGCTGGGGGAAAAATATACACCACCCTCCCCAAGCTTTCTTTGTCAGCTAAAATCTTTTAGGGATAGATGGCTTAAAAAACAACCCCAAAAAATCCAAATAAAAAGGGATTCAAGTCCATTGATGGAGAGAAGACAAACAAATAGGCTCAATTTTGAATCTGAGTGTACACCCACAGTTTTTTCCCTCTTTTAACATTGCTAAAAAAAAAAGCCAAACGTGGACACGATGGAGGTTGGAAAATCCACCAGTTAAACCCCAAGGAGGAGGCCAAAGTTCTCCTGCCATTATGGAATTTGGAAAGAACAAGAATAATTCAAGATCTCTCCCAATATTTACAGATCAGCAGGTATGTTTTACGTTGGATGACTCCAGCTTGAACTGAAAATCAGCTCTGCTGCCTTCATTTCAATTAGCTCGAGGTGTAATTTCCCCCCCAGAAAACAGAGGAGAAATCCCTTCAATATTTCCAAGAGAACTTTCCCAATCAACTGGAAATATCTACAACTCTAAATTCCTCCAAACACACACACACAGGAGGTTTTGTCCCCAGCTCAAGCTGCTCTTGACAACCACAAATCCTCTTTTTTTTTTTTTCCCCCTCTCCTTTTTTTTTTTTATCTTTTTTTTACCCCTTTTTCCTGCTGTTGATGGAGTTGTTGTTGTTGCGAATGTAAATATCCTCCAGCATTGAAAATTCGCAGGGAAAGGTCTGAAGGGAGAAATGTCAAACTGGAGGAGAAATCGAACTTCCAGACTAACGTGAGTTTGCAGTGTTGGGTGTTGCTTTGCTGAATATCCTTTTTTTTTTTTCCCTTTTTTTTTTTTTTTTTTTTTGCTTCCCCTCCCCAAGACATACTTTGAGAAAGCTCCGAAACACGTTATCAATTCCGAAGTCGCCATGTTTTTCCCCCCCTTCTCTTTATGGAATATTTTTAGATTTTTCACATCAGGAAAACAATCATTTGATTCTAGAATATTGACCAATTCTACAGGAGAACAAGGAGAAAAGGGTTGGGGTGGGAAGGAAACAAAAAAAGACAACACCAAAAAAAAAAAAAACCCAACATAATAAAGGAGGGTAATTTATAGCTTAATATTCTGTGGACATCTGAGATTTATTACTGGGGAATCCTAAGCTATTTTATGACAAGATATTAAGCAAACATTTCTTTCCAATAATCAAAAAGGCAACAAGCACCAAAGGCAAAGACAAGCAGCAAAATAAAAAAAAAAAATAAAATGCAAAACTACCACGGACGATGCTCCTAAACCATCAGCAGCAAAAAGAGGAGGGAATGGGGAGAGGATGGAGAGTGGGGAAAGAGGGATGGGAGGGGGGAAAAGGAAAAGTTAAACCTGGCTGAAAAAATTTACACCCCCCCCATCATCCTCCCAGTCCAACCCAGTTCTCTCCCCCCTCCAAAGCAGCATCACCCCCAGTTCTCTTCTTCCCTCCCCATCTCATCCTCCCTCCATCCCCCTCCTGCCCCTCGGGGGGATACTTTAGGGGATGTTTTTTTTTTTTTTTGGGGGGGGGGGGGTTACAGGACTTACTTTCCATGCCCACTTAGTTTCAACTAGGGAATCAAGAGAAGCAAAAGCAATTTTTTCCCTTTTTGACACCCGTTTTCCCATTGGTTCTAACCGGGTCAGCTGACTGTGTCATTCTGTCTGTCCTGGAGCAGAGCCTTCCCTATAACAATCTAGTTCAGACTACAAAACTGGAGAGAGAAAATAAATATTAAAGAAATCACACAGCCAGGTATAGAAGGGGGAAAACGCAATGAATTCCTATTTTACAAACCCATCTTTATCTTGCCATCTAAGCAGTGGCCAAGAGGTGCTTCCCAACGTAGCCCTCAATTCAACTGCCTATGACCCTGTCAGGCATTTTTCTACTTATGGAGCAGCCGTTGCTCAAAATCGGATTTATTCTTCTCCTTTTTATTCACCTCAAGATAATGTTGTGTTTAGCTCCAGCCGAGGACCTTATGATTATGGATCTAATGCTTTTTATCAAGAAAAAGACATGCTTTCTAGCTGCAGGCAAAATTCTATGGGACATAATACACAGACATCAATCGCACAGGATTTTACCAGTGATCAAAACAGGAACACTTCGCAAGAACAAAAAACTAGCATTCAAATATACCCCTGGATGCAACGTATGAACTCCCACAGTGGTAAGTTTTACAGCTCGGAGATATAAATTAAATAAACTGAACCATCTTTACGACCTTCTCCCTAGCAGAACAGGCTGAGCGACTTTTTATGGCCCCATAAAAACAAGAATATAGCTCCTTCACAGTTGCAGCTACAGGCCTTTTATTTGTTAAGTTGTTACAAGCAAATATGGCTTGTTATGCTCTTTCTAATTAAAAGACTTCGAGAGTGGAAAATATCCATAATAAAGTGCAGCGAGCTCTGCTAGGGAGTTAAGCACAAAAATATTACCGGGTGTTTAAAACAAA
>NW_008656462.1:31222-58392 GCF_000695815.1 Acanthisitta chloris | reverse complement strand
TAAAAGTAATATAAATACAGGGAGAACCTCCAGCTAACACTTTCCTTCTCCTAAGTTTACTTTGCAAGTAAGAAAAGCTAAACTGATTTTCATAAAAGGTAACTTGTGAATTCTTTCTGGCATTTCAAGTTTAATTCCTCTTGAAGTTACATAAAAGACTGGGGAAAATGCTTCGTTTCCTGAAACAAGAAGCATGACACATTCCTGACACTGTTTATAGAAAGCACTGGTTGAAGGAGTATTATGAAAAATCAATTACACTGCTATGAAAAAGAAGAAGAAATTCCTTTCTCTGAGTGCTTGTCCATATGTGTGCACACACAGCTCATACCCCTCCATGAGCAGGCACAGAGCTCATGAATAACATGGAGGATAGCCTATGCAAAAAATGTCAGAGCTTAATAAAGGCAAGGGACATTCATGCACAGAGAATTAAACTGCATTGGCCTAATTTGAATAGTGTAAGGTACATACAGTTCTTCTAAAAATGATGCTTTCTCACTCAAAAAAAAGGTGTGTTCACATATAACTCAGTATTTCTGTGAACAATGAGTTGTCACATCTCTCATGCAACCATGAGCATGTTAAAATGAAAAAAAAAAATCTCCCGTGAGAGTACAGGCAGAATGATTTTTTAAATAAGGTTAGAAAAAGGCAACAAAAAAATAATAAAAAGGAGCAATAGACGCTACTACATTTTACTCTGTACAAGTCAACGTCTATGAACATGCACCTGCTTACTTACTTTTGATAGCTAATTCTTCCTTAAGAATATTTGTGTATTCTTCAGGGGAAAGCTGAGGTGGAAGGCCGCCAACAAATAAATTTACTTGTACAATAGATTTACTGTTTTCCACAATGTAAAATCTTGTTTGATTCATCTGACGTATTGAAGTCTACCAAAACAAAGGAAAACAAATGACGTGACACTTGGCAAAAAGGTACTGTGAAACAAAATCCAAAATAGTTCTACACTTAGCAATCAAATCCTCTCTGCCCAGAGAATATCAGAATCAGAAACAAACTTAGTTTAAGCACTTAGATTCTCCACAGATGAGCCAGCTTGGGAGGTACCTGATTACACACTTTTCCTGTAAGAAAGGGGACTCTCCCTACATGCTATAAAAAAAGGACCGTGTTTCTTTTTCAGATTTACCTTTCTTATGTCCTTGAGTCTGCTAAGAATCAGTTCCTGATTGTCCAAGACCATGCGCTGAACTAGAGACAGCAAGAACATGAATCATATTAGAAAGCCCTGTAAATTATTATCAGGCTTAATTAAACAAAACAATAAGGAAAAAAAAGGAAGGGAAAAAGTACAGCTCAGCATACAACTAACTGTAACATAAGAGACCATGCAGACCCAAACTATTCATTATTCAACAGAAAAAAACATGTAGGAACTTTGAACTGTGCTCAAAAACAGTGTTCACAAGCAAATGTTCAAACAGTGTTCTTAAACAGTGTTCAGATCTGTGTTCTTAAACACAGCTCTTTTCACAGTGCTTTAAACACCACCTTCAATAAAAGTCAGAAACAGCCAGAACCCACTCAAAAGACAAGCAGTACTTTGGTAACAAGCAAACTGTTTGACAGAGGACTTTAAAACTACATTCCCTAACAACAACAGCAATAACCAACTTCTGTGTTTTATCAAAATATTAAAAAAATTCTAACAACCATCAGTTAAAGTAAGGTTGCAAATGATGCTTTAAAACAAAGCACCAGAAACCAACCAAGGTTAAGACATTCACAAGGCTGTAATAACCTTATAAAACAACTTCCGAATAATGCTCATATATATAGCAAAGTATTGGGCCAGTATCTGAACTGAAAAGATATTTACTTGGCTATGGCCAGGGCATCAGACAACTTCAGTGGCTTTATCTAAGTCTCCATACAGCCTTACAAATACTGAAGCACAAAGGGATGTGAACCTGGAGACCACCAGCACAGCTCCTGCAGGATCACAAAACTCTTGAGCAATGGTAGGACAGCAGATCTCTGTACTTCCTAACACACACACACATGCATTCCTTGAACTATCCTAGGACTCTTGTTTGGGGGCAGTAGCAGGGAGAAAAAAAGAGACAGGAAAGGAGCCACTTGAACTTTAGAATGAATCTTTAATAAATATCAGCAGTTAAGAAAATTATGCCAGTTAAAGGCAGCTCCCTGAAACAGGGTCAAAGTGTGAATACCCACCAAAAATCACTAATAGATTTTTATGTGATAATGAAGAAAGAGAAGGGAACCTTATTCCCACAGGACACACAAGACTGAAAAGAACAAACATCTCTTCTAATTAAGTATTTTAATATCATCAGGAAGTTTCATTTGTGAAGACATTGATTGTACACAATGAACTGTGACTGTGTTAGAAAGGAAAAAACCACCTCAAAGATCAGTTACAGATGTGGTCAATGCTCCTTCACTTACCTTGCTTACTGCCCATAAGCACTTCCACCAATTTGAAATTCTGGAGGCACTCCGTCTGCCAAAAGATGAACATGTAAATGCAGCCTCTGAAGGACACAATTTTGCCAGATGTTTACGTTATTGTGTTATACACTGTACACACAGAGCATAGAAAATTACATATTTTTAGGTCAACCATGATGTTCTCTCTCTAACCCACTCCTTCCACGCCAAGTATGATCTTCATTTTACACACCCATGGTGTCAGGCTCCCATGCTCCTAAATACATTGGCATCCTTGT
This sequence comes from Acanthisitta chloris, assembly GCF_000695815.1. Taxonomy (NCBI): domain Eukaryota; kingdom Metazoa; phylum Chordata; class Aves; order Passeriformes; family Acanthisittidae; genus Acanthisitta; species Acanthisitta chloris. Next base: position 55,672 of record NW_008656462.1, on the reverse strand, counting down.
AGCCACATTGTGAAGGAGCACCAGTACAGCACAGTTAACTCTATGCCCACTTCAGTGGCCAGCAGCTCATGTAGGGCTTTTCCTGAGTGTCCTTCCAGAGAAAGCTTGCAGTCCTGGGAATGAACCTGCTCTTTGAGAAGATAGCCCAGGAAACATGCTTGGCAAAAGCAGACTGACTGCTTCCCATCTCCTGGGGCACTCCACAGGCATTGATGTAATGAAAGCCTCTTCACATGAGCCACAGACTCTTCTCCTAGCTACTGCCAGGGACCACTTGAGTCCCTTGCAGCTGGCCCAGAAAGGCTGGCACAGCTGAGAGTTGAATCATTTACTTAATTGTTGAAACCCTGGAAACATGTGACACTCAGGATTGAGAAATCATCTTAATTTTTGGTCTTGAGACTCAAGAGACAATTGTTCTGGCTCATGCACTGGGGTGAGAAGAGCTTCAACTGCCTACATATGCTTTGCCTGAAATTTGATAACAGCAACTTGGAGAGGATCTTCAGCAGAGGCAAATTCTTGATCCTAAAAAGAGATTTCCTGCATGTTCATCTTTATATAGATAAACAAGAAGAGCCTTCAAAAATTATCACTATTGAAGAAATTTCAATTGAGCCAAAGAATCAAGCCTCTTACAGCACACAATGAGCTTCCCAAATACAGAGATGTGATTTCCTAAACAGAATAGCCAACGATATTGTCTGACAGTTGCTTTTTTCAGATGACACAAGACTTCAGACACGGTTGTTCCAGTTTTTTGTTAAAAGGTTCACAGCACCTGAGGAAACGGACTGACAACAAATCCTATAATATTCCTATGGTGCAAAACAAGCTTCATGCATTACACCTCTGGGGACACCTAGACAGAGATCTACAGTTATCACCTACTGCAGATAGCTAGCCACATGCATGTTTGTATGTACCCTGTAAATACCCACAGAAGGCAGTTGTCACCATCTGTGAGCATGGCTGTTCCCTGGAGCAGCAGAAGCCTGTTGATCTGCTGCTGTGCTCACAAGCCTCAACTGCTGAATGAAATGCATACACTATAGCTTTGTGTGTCCACATCTGTGTGGCTGAGACTGCCAATGGCTTGGCATACTACCAAGTTCTACTAAGATGTTTCCTAAAAGTCATGCTATTTTGGCATCAGCTGTAAGAAGGACAGGGAAACTGAAAAGAGATCTTCTTCCAAGGAAAACATGCACATCTACAAGTATCTAATAATTTATAATAAAGCTGGAAGGAATACAGATAGTAAAGAACACTGGTGCTTTTACAGCCTTGTGTCCTTCCTTGCAGTCCTTGAGGACTACAGAGATGCTGCTTATCACCATAGGGAGAAAATTTCTGCAACCAAAGCTCAACTGGAGTTCAAGTTGGCCAGCACTGTGAAGGACAACAAAAGGGGATTTTTAAAATACGTCAATAGCAAAAGTAACATCAGACATAATACTGAGTTGTGGCTGCATAAGGTTGGCCATCTCACAAATAGGGATGTAAACAAAGCAGAGACGTTTAATGCCTTCTTCATCTCTGTCTTCCACACCAATAATGGGCCCTGGGACTTACAGCCAAGTCTGAACTTGTTTGAGAATTGCTGCTCCAGCCTGATGCACGTGAATCTATGGGGCCTGATGGGATTCATCCCAGCGTACTGAAAGAGCTGGCTGATATCATCCCAGGACCTCTCTCCATTATTTTTTAATGGTCCAGAGAGTCTGGAAAGGTCCCAGTCAATGGGAAACTGCTCTCACTTTTCAAGAGGGCACAAAGGAAGACCCTGTCAGTCTCTTTCAGTGCCTGGTAAAACTACAGAGGTTATTCTGGCAACAATTTGAAAAGTACTGGAGAGAGAACACAGTCATCAGTTAGTCAGCAAGGGTTCATAAGGGGAAGGTCCTGCTTGATAAACTTAAATTTCCATTTATGACACAGTCATTCACCTAGTTGACTAAAGGAAGCCAGTGAATGTGTTGGGTTTGCCTTTTCTCACAATACCCTTTTGAGTAACCTGTCCAGCTCACAGCTACACAACTCCATACTGTGTTGGATGAGGAACTGGCTGACAAGTCAGGCTGAAAGGGCAGCCCTGCAGAAAGACCTTATGGATTGGGTTGATGGCAGGTTGAATGAGTCAGCAGTGTGCCCTGACAGTCAAAAGCACCAGCTGTGCCTTGGGGTGCATCAGGCATAGCATCACTGGCCAGTTGATGAAGGTGATTGTCCCACTCTATACTGCACTGGGGCAGCCCCACCTCAAGTACAGCATGCACTTTTGGGTGCCTCAATGTAAGAAGGGCATGAAACCATTTGAGTGTGTCCAGAGGAGGACAACCAAGATGATGGAAAGACTTGAGGTCAGGACTCAGAAGGAATGGCTGAGATCACTTGGCTTGTTCACCTTGGAGAGAAGGCAGCTGAGGGGTGACCTCATCATACTCAACAACTTCCTCTAGGGCAGCAGTGGAGGAAGAGGTGCTGATCTCTCTCTGATGACCAGCACCAGGACCCAACGAAAGAGAATGAATCTGCATCAAGTGAAGTTCAAATTAGACATTAGGAACAGGTTTTTCACTGAGAGGGTGACTGATCACTGGAAGAGGCTCCCCAGGGAAGTGTGTGTAGCACCAAGTCTGCGAGAGTACAAGGAGTGTCTGGACAATGCTCTTAGTTATACACTTCAGTTTTAGGTAGTCCTGCAATGAACAGGGAGTTGGACTTAATGATCCTTATGGGTCCTTTCCAACTTGAGATATTGTGTGATACTACGATTTCCTTTGCAGAGCAGCACAAAGAATTAGGAGACAAGCATGATCATCCTAACAGTCACTGCCAATTTCCCAGCAAGGTAAGATTAACAGTGTAGTTACATATATAAGAGTATTTTAAGTATTTCAAGACATAAACAGCCAGTAAAAACATACTGCACCCCAAGAATCATTGTGTTCATATGAGTAAATCTGTTTGACCCAGAAAGACTGGTGGTACCTCTCAGTACATAGCAACCATGTCTACCATGAACACTGCAGAAAGCTTTGTGCACCATGCCAGGGATCACCAGAGATCTACCAAATGCTAACAACACTTACATTAACTGTAATGAAGTGATTGCAATTTTTCTGAAGAGGAAGATACACACATGACACTTTCGGGTCATTCAAGTGGTATATGGACATGCTTAGCATCTATCATTTACCTGTCTTCCAAGTAATGGAAGCACTTCTTTCATCACAGTCTGCACAGTGCTATCCTTATTTACTCGTAGAGAAACATATGCCATTCCCACTCTAAAGAGAAAAGGAATATTTATTTTAGGACAATCATTTGACCTATCCTGTCTGTACCTGCTTTACCCAAGTGTCAAATTTTCTATGGGAGTAGGCTAAATTTGCATTAGTTGAAGAAAGCTGTTCACTGAGGCTAATGACAGATGCAGTATCAGCACCGAAGGCACAAAAAGACTTTCATCTCAAGGAATTGCTCATTACAATTACAGGACTACAAATTGGTTTCTTCTTAGACACAAAATTACCTGCTAGTCTTCCATAAAATTTGGCAATGTAGTTGCAACAGCAACATTCATTCAGAAATGAATAGGTTACCAGACCATTTTGTTTCCACTGTTAAATATGCTTAAAAGTTATACTGTCTCAGTGGTAAATGGAACAATTGGGGTTTTTTCTGTATTTTTTTTCCTCCTAATCTCACATGGGACGTTAGACTGTAGTTCTTCCAACTTCACATTTCTTTTAAAAAAAAATCTGTCAATGTTTCAAGTGTCCCATGTATTTCATAATTCGTTTACTGTCATAATTAACACAAAGTTGCATCTTCCTGACCAAACACGATAATAAAACTGCACAAGCTGCACTGTATGTTCCATGCATGTAAAGAGTACAGTTCCAGGCATGTAAATGAATGGTATGCATATTACTCATCCAGAAAAATGAACAGAAGAGTCCTGAAATACACAAGAAGAAACTAAATTCTCTGTTATACTTCTGTAGCTTCAATAACTGAAACAAACATGACTAGAGTACAGATGACAAATGTAGCCAAGCAGGATAACCTTGTGATCAAGAAGGAAACTACTCACTTTAGCCAGGCAGGATAAATCCTGATCACTTCCTCATCCTTTGGTTTAGCTCTGATGATCCAAGCTTCAGGAATGGATTCTCGGAACACAGATCCCCAGTTGCTGTCCTCTGCAGCATCGTTCCTGTTGATAACATCATCCGAGAGCAGCACCTGCTGCGTAAAGGTCTGAAGCTCATACTCCTGCTGGTCATCATTTATGTAGTATGCCCTCAAAGCAGCCTCCTAAAACACAGCAATATAAATTAACATTTACTTGAAAAGACACCATTAATACCTGTATAGCCATAGACATTCATAAATACCTTATGAAACTAACCTCTAATGCACATTTTAAGTTCAGAGAAGTGGATAAATAGCAATGGCAAAAAACAAAACAAGGTGAAGTTTAGAAGACAAATTTTAGTGAACACAGAAAAATAAAACTTACCAATGGATTTGAACAGTACTTCTGGCAAGTGATAGTCATTTTAACACAAATGTAAAAATTCAGCACCAATAAAGCTACACCCACTGCATGCAAAATTTACTCCATGAGGAAAATGGTAAATTACACTCGATTGTGCCTAACTGCATATTCTATCTTCTTGCACTAAGGGGATGCTGAAAATAAGTGAGTTTCTCAGCCATAAGGCTGCCCTGAACCCACACATCTGTGAAGAGGAACAGTAAGGGCTGTCCTTGAAAAATGCATGTAGTTACAGGACTTCTGCATCCCTTGCAGGCCCATGTCTGCAGCACTTCTGCTAACAAAGATGCAGTAATCAATACAAACCAGTGAGTCACTTCTGAGAACTGGTATTAATCTTCCCTGGTATTAAAAGCTACAGCCTGATAAAATGTGCTTGAAGTAACAACACTCCTAAACAAAAATGTTTTCAGCCCTGTACAGTTTTCCTTGAAGATCTTTGACATGCAGAACACTACAAACCATTTTCAAAAACTCCTGTTGATTTTGAATGCACTATCGAGATAAAAATCCTAATAATCTTTAGCTTTAAATGGTCAAAATTCTGATGTACTAAATTCTCCAGACTCCTCTGCCAAGTCCTTTATGATTTTGAGAGCTCACCAAGCTCAGTTCTATTGTGCACCACCCCATTCCCGCTCTGGGCTTTATTTCTGCACAGTGTGGGATGTCCATCTAGCCTAATAAATTAAGATCTGAACAGTACACTGGATTTAGCACTAAATAATCTTTTCACCCCAGAGGGACCACTGGAAAAACCAGGGACTGGCCACTATGTAATCAGTAATTCATTACTTTCACTGGCAAGGAGCACAGATGACTACAGCATGCTTCAGTGTTCAAAGCTGATTAACTGAAGTGCAGTAGTGGCACCTGTCAGGGATAAACATCAAACCACTAACTGCTATAGAAAAGGAGCAAGAGGAGCTGATTATTCAGTATTGCTCACATCTGCAAAACCAGACTTCAGAGTCACACAGGGAAGAATGACTGCTTAGCTGTGCTCCTCATTATGCTACAGGTATGTAAGCCACCATTTCTTCAGATGCTCCAACCTGAGCACTACATGAAGACATCAAATTACATTGCAATATTATAGCTCATTTAAAGATTTTGTTGTTGTGGAGCTACATTTGTAAAACTGTTTGCTTTTGACTATTGCAATACATAATCATATGCCCCTTTACCACACTGGAATATTGTCCTTCTCCAGGTATCTTACCACAACTTCTTCATTTTTCGCAATCCTTGGAACTGAAATCAGTCGATATTGATTGCGTTTCACTGCATCATTCCCATCAAATATCTTTAATGTTTGTTTACCTGAATGGAAACAATTATTATATTTCAGTAACACAACCCTCAAATCATAAAGCTACCTGAATAGGAAAGGTATAATGGAACTATTAAAAATCTGGTTTTAACCCACTGAAATGTTTCTTCATCACAAGCTTTAAGGCTGAATATTTCCATTTTTGTTTCGTTACTGTCCATTTAAAACTGGGGTACATTAACAGAGGAAAGTGGGAAGAATATCTCAAGTAATCACAGTTTTATCCTAGCTTTTGATATAACTGTTTGTATACAAATATACTGTTTATGTTATCACATCTTCATCCTTACCATTCAAGACTGCATTTATTACTGACCAGTTCAACAACTTGAAAAGCAAGACAGAGTCCCATTCCCTTCAGAAGAGCTCCAAAGCACTGCTAGTTCTGTGAGCATGTCTCTGAAGAACTCCTTAAAATAGCTGGTTAACTGTACAGGCCACAGGAGAAAATACAGGGACAACAGAAAAACCAGAAGAAAGAAGGGACAGCAAACACAGAACTTTGGCCTTTTGCTGTATTTCATTTCTCTAAAGTCTTGTCAAATCATTGAGCAGAGGTTGTTGCACAGACATCTCTGAAAGGGTGAAGAGTTCAGGATTTCAGGTTCACCTTTCACAAAGATGAGTTATGACTCAGTCTGGAAGTCTGCTGTACTACAGTTACTGTTTTAAGAGCAATAGCAAAGTGTAACCAAAGCCTCACAGAACAGGCAGTTTTTGAAAAATTTTATGTGGTGAGCTGCAGAAAGAAGGAAAGGGGGGGGCAAGGGCTAAGGAGAGAAAAATGACTTTGCTCCGTATAGTGCAAGCAAGGCAAAAAAGCGACCTTTATTTTTCTACTGCAACTATATACTATATACTATACAGATAAGGATCCGACTATGGGGCCAAATAGGACGTTCTCATAAGTGAGTAATTCCATGTCCAGGTGTTCCTGAGAACAGACACACAGCACGCACACCGACCGTGTTTGGGTTTTGATAAAAACCATTTGCTCCCATGCCTCAACTTAGGAACTCCTCACATGGCCGGTCAGGATCCTGTCATCTACTTTACAGCCCCTGCTGTTCAGCTTCAGCAGCTCATTATCTACTTTATGGCCTTTGCTGTTCAGCTTCAATGGCCCACATGCTGACCAAATTCACATCCACAGTTTTAGAACATTTTAGAATGTTATCAGTCCAATACATGTGTCCTTACCACCTATGGAAAGGGATCAAGTTAATCAAACCAGATCATTTAAAAGGAGATTCCATGAAGGTAGACCTTGTGTCCTCTCCTGATCACACCATTATGAAGATACCTGATGAGCTGTTCAGTTTTGTAGGTGCTTTGCTGGTTTTCCCCAGAGAGACCATACTTTACAGAAGACACAACTATTCTTCACTGACAGAATCTGCCCTTTTTCTTGCAGTGTTGGATGGAACTGTTAACAAAAAATCACTCTTGGAATAGCAAAATCTTTTGAGTGCTATTATTTGTAACCTTTTACAACATCTGTTTAAGAAAAACAATGACAATTTTCATGTGCAATGTACATGTTTTACAGCAAAGGAGAGTGAATTAAGCTACTGGAGGAGTTTGGGATACAAGTCACATAAAAGTCACATCATGACTTTTCAAGTACATCTGTTAATATGAAAAGTACCAGGTGGCCAGGGATTTTCAGTTTTCCAATTATCAACTTAGTGGTTTGTCTGTTGTCAATTTCCTTTTTTAGTCATAATATAAGGAAGATTTAAATACCATCAACTCTCATTTCTCAAGTACCTTTGAAACTCTGCTGCCATTGCACTGAGACTACAGTATCAGAAAGTGATCCACTGCTTTTAACCCTGATGGATTTATGCCAGAAAAAGTGAAAACGCTTTAGAAACAGATTTCTGTCAGAGTGATCTCCATGGTAACTACAACATAGACAAACCTTAACCAGAAGACACATCATGTCCTGGGTGACCTTGTTTAGAGTTAACACAACTTGAAAAAACACAGCAACACTGGTTACTGACAGCACAGCTGATATTCTGAGTATGAACTTTCATAACATTATCAAAATCTCTACTGTTTTCTCTAGCAATCCAGAGGGTAGACAACCATCTGAGAATAAAAACATTAATCCAAGTGCTAGTACTTGTTTTTGTTTGAAGCACCTTTGTACTCTGCTCTTATTAGATACTAGCTGGCCTAAGAGAATCCCTAGCAATTTTAACTAGAGAATTTTTTATGAGCTCTCCACATCTTAAGACCAGCCAAATGCTTCAAAAAGTTAGCTTGACTCTTAAAATAAACTGGTTTGCAAGACGTTTAGATCTACAGACTAGTAGTATTGTCCTAAGCTCAATCATATTGCTTAGCTAAATATAGACGCTCAGCACTGTTTCCTTAAGGTAATCTGGTACGCAGCAGACAAAAACTCAACTTTATCACTGAAAAATGTCATTTAACTTTGTCACTGCTCTCCTCACAAGGGATGCTTTTACTGCAACCTGAGCAAAGATGGCTTGCTTGTGCAAGAGCACGTTATCAGAAGAACAAACTGCTCCATACTGCAACCAGTCATCCAGAAATACAATTCAAGAGCACATCCAATACATGTAAGTTAAAGGGTGTCTTCTGCCAGTCTAATTTGTCTAACTAGCCTTGGCAAGAAGCTCAACTATAATCACTTCTAAAGTTAGATAAAGCTCTTTCTTCCTCCTGTACCAATTTTCAAATATTAGAAAATGATCCAATTACAGCATTGATGTCTACACATCCTTACTAGCTATATATAAAAAACCCCAACTGGCTAATATTGAACAAATGCACATAGCAAATTTTGGTATTTAAAGGAGTTACTGCCCACTTTGTAATACTGACACTCCACTGCTAAATGTCTTTCATCTTCTCCTGTTCGATCAGACTACATAGTATCAATACTTTCTCACAAAAAACCCACCTTCCTTTCTTATTGTGGGATACTGAGCTGAAAATAATCTGTTACTCACGCATACGCTTTTCAAAGGGAAAATAACTACCAAAACGTAAACTCCAGGCACAATTTACCAAATTACAGAATTTGATTTTAGAGGCTAAGATACCAAGTCTTCCTGGAAAAAGGATAAACAGCATTTGATGAGTCCGAAGTTCATGTTCCTTTGACTTTTGAATCTCCTCAGACAGGACCTGGCTTCTAAAAAGACTTGCATGGGTCTTGTGACAAGAGATTAGAAAATGATGGAGTCCTGAATGTTTTAACCACTGAAAAAAGCTAGAGGTCAACACCAAACATGCTGGCAAAAATTACTCTCAAAAGACTAAATTCCAGCAACACAGTTTACCAAGAACCTTTCTTCCCAACAAAACTTGTGCTAACCACATGCTTTTTGTTCCCCTTTTCTACTGCTGCTTCATATTACAACAGTGTGGACTAGCAAATTCTGGTTTATTTCAGTATTAGGACTCATAACCTACAAGGCATCATTGAAGTATGTAAGAATTGTCTAATTTTTCTTTTATTGGCCTTGAAGAGAGATTTTCAGAATCCCAGATTCTTCCTTTCTCCAGCTCTTCCTCTTCCAGAGAGTCTTTTGTAGGCGTGTTCCTTCTCTCAACTGTGTTTTCATGAGTAGCTTAATTTCCCCTGATTTCATGACAGTTTTGAAGCACAAATCTGTGTTAATAGCCATCCTCCCATACCAGTAGCCACTTCTTCACCCTCTTCCTCTTCGATTTTAGAGCTTCTCCAAGCATCTGCCATATGTATCACCGCTTGATCTAGTTTCACCTGCTTCAAATCCATTTACATCAAGTTGCAGAGGAACATCTGACATACTTCGTTATCTGTAAGCAGTTACAGCAGAACACAATGACCTTTTTAATGAAAGCTGAACATTTTCCTGAATGCCTTTAGAGGAAAAATCCCTCCCCATATGTTGTCTTTGCTTATTCCAGAAAACAGTTTGTTCCTGCTGGCAAAATTACAGTGGAGGTCTCCTCCACAATGACGTCAAGTTTGGGACAAGACATAAGTAAGCTGTAAGCCAATGACTTGGGTCTATCTAATACAAAACCATTTTACCTCTTCCTCAGCAGATGAACAGCTACCTGAGCAGAGCAGTGCCAGGCAAAACGGAGGCTGTAGAATGACATGCTGTGAAACCTATGTTTGCTGACAGCACTGTGGCCTCCATTTCTCTCCACAAAGAGATTCATCTAAGACCTCCTCCAGAAAGAGTTTTCTCTGGGTGGTGGAATTTTGTCCTGTGGAAGATGGACATACGCCAAATCGGACAGTTCACATGGAGCCAGTGAGTGCTGAGAGACTCTCACAGGGCAGAGAGAGGCCTTTTCCAAACCTGCTCTGTATGTCTGTTACATCTATCAACTCAAACTCTACAGTTGTTTTTATGTTGATTTTGTGCTTTTGGTTTCAGTATCTTGGTAGGCTAAATTTCCTGGTTGATTTAAAAATATTAAAGCTCCCAAAATTAAGATTTCGATCTTCTAACTTTACACTTCATTCAACAAGCCTATTAGAATAGCAAAGAAACAAAAGGGAATGTAGACCACTAATTCAAATCTTGTTCCAGTATTAATCTACAGAATTTAAATCTGTTCCTATTGGCTTCTTTGCTATAGAAAAAGCATGTATTTGCAAATCAATGTTACTCAATTTATTCTGACTTGTTTTCACTGTTTTTAAAAATATGCACCCCTAAAATATGGACAGCTGGAATTAAAAAAAAGCTACAATATTCTGGAATATAACTGAGTTCAGACACTCCTGAGGGAGAGTGTGGTAACATCCCAAAAGAAGGGGCAGATGTACTGAGTCAACACACAGAAGCTAACGACCAGCTCTCTCTTGACCCATATTACACAACCAGTATTATCTAGAGACAGGTCGAGGAGGTCCAGTCCACTAAAACTATGTCACTGTCATGTTTAATTTTATAGGTTATGACTCCACACACAGAGAGGCACGAAACCACAATAGCTGGCAGGTGAACCCTAATAACTTTACCAGAGAAGCCACACCCTGAGCTGACACAAGGTCATCAATCCCATGGTCTGGGGATGGCACCCACAATGTGAGTCCACAGGAGAAATTCTGTGGGTCACCTCACTGATCGAGGAGGTCACTCAGCTTTAGGGCTATATGTATGTGAAAAGTAGTCTGCGATGGTACAAGAGTTGTTAGCGGAACTTTAGGAGAGGAAGCAATGGGAGAAGGGAGAGATCAAGGTGGTTTTGGACTGAAGAAGTATAGGACAATAGAGGGATAAGGAGATACAGGAAGCTAGTTACATTTGAAGAGGTTGCTGGTTGATACTACATGGTCATGCCCTGCACCTGATCACCACAGTCTGTCTTATCACTAAATGCCATTTCTGACTCTTTGTGGGTGTGGTTATTATCGAGCTTTCTAAATCATAGCAAAGTTATTGGGCTCTACATTGTCTTACACTTTGTGAAAATGCATTAAGAGGAAGCAATTTGTTTTAATGCCACTGTTCTATTTAAAACACAGGTAAAAATACTGTACATGAGACTTGAAAATGTACCATCTACTGCTGCTTTCTCCAGTCCAAAGACTGACATGGTATATGAACAAATGACATATCAAAGTTTGCATTCTGCCCCCAGTTTTCACATTTTTTTTCCTTCTTTTGGGAAAGGAGAACTAAAGCTGAACTGGCCTGTATTAGTACTTTCAACCAGTCCAGTTGAAATATCTGGATACATAATTTATTCTCTTTGACAGTCACAAGGGAAATGGACTTTGTTGGTGTAATATAAGTCCTGACACTCAACCACTTCAGTCACTTTAAACACTGGAAAAAGTGAAAGTTTCTTAGATAAACTGCAGTTAGTCAGAGCCTTTTCCCATAATAAGGAAGTATGGTGATGGATGGTAACTTAAGTCATTAAGAGAGCTTCAAATTTTAAAAAGTGTAATAACAGGATGCTTGAAATCACATCCTCAACTGAGTTAATTATTTATGTAGCTGCATTTTTTAAAATACAAATAGCATTTGCACAATTAACCCCTTAATTTTGTAAGAACTTTAGGATTAAAAATTACTATTTATTGATTTGAAATTTCCTTTTTTTTACAATAACCCATTTATCTACATTAGGTAGCAAGTACCATGTTGTTCCAAATACTAATACGAATATAGGGGTGGGATGCCCTTAAATTGTGGTTTTACTTCATCTTCTGAAAAGTAAGAGTTTGGCTAATACCAAACCCAGAAAACTCCACATGCTAAAGAATTTAACTGCACAGGAAGTAACCAGCCCAGCTCAATCCTGTATACTGCAACATGCCCAAGCAACCAAACCAAACCAAATCAAAACAATTCACCTGATGTCTTCAGTAAGATTTGGATCCAGTGATCTTAAAAGCAAATGGTTTTGAAAACACATGCTGTCTGCCCTTTAAATTGGTTCCTTATCTATGGATTGTTAACACCATGTTTTCTTTCTTCAATTACCAAGTTGAGTGAAATGACCTATTTGTCAAGGTAATGAACAGACTGTCACTTATGCCAATCTACTAGTGGCAAATAGCAATGAGATATTCGTAAGGCCCTGGATAAATGTGTTGGACCACATCTTTGGACCTCAAACTGAAACCTAGCATTAGGAAAACAGACATTTAATGTTTTGTTGCAAGGCAAAGCAAGTTAAAACTATATGAATAAAGACTGAAATTGGTGACTAAACCACTTACTAAAATTTTGCTTACTTGAATCTGTTGAAATTTGGATATCTTTTGCTGATCCCTGTGTTGATCCATCAACATCATCATCTTCATCTGTGAAAACAGAAACATTTTAAGAAAGGATTCTTGTTAATTTGAACTAGAGTGGGGGTGGGGGAAAGGTGTTTGTCATTTAAGAACGGTTTCCTCCAAACAAGCTAACACAACAGGATGCAGTCAGAAAATATTCAGACTTTCTTCTTCTACCTATTTTGTGATAATAATTCATACTATAAGAACAGCATAAACCCCCCAAATCTGCATTGTAATATAACTACAGTGAAGGCCTACCTGAGGTCTTTCTACTATTAGCTTTAATATTGCAACTACTGCATTTCATCCCTTTCTCAAAGTGCAGTGTTTGCCTATGACCTAAGTATACATGGTTTCCACCAAGTTCTAAACTAGCAAATCAATCCAGGAATTGTAGTAACAGCCTTCCAGTCAGAAATACAGGCATTAGAGAGGTAATTTCCACAACTGAAAACCAAATTTGCTGACACCCAAAGAGAAAGAAACTGCTGCTCTCCAGAAGAGTACTTTGACAGCAGCCCACCACTCTCACTAAAACGCAGGAGTTAAGATGTCAGATAATAATGCACCCTGTAAACCCACACATAGAATACTAAGAAAAGATTAAAATAAATGCTATGAACTTTTATATTTGCTTCTGTGAAGATAACATCCTGGCTTTATTCTCATTCCTGACACTCAAGGCCATACAAGAAGATCAGTGTAAACCCAAGTTTGATATATGTCTCTTATCTAAGGGCAGCAGTAGTGTGCAACACAAGCCAACCCAGTGTGCTCACTGTATAATACATTCATGCTCACACCCACTGAAACTCCCAGTCAGTTTTGACTGGGCAGGCAAAGCTCCCAATAGATATAAACCAGGCAACACCTTTACAATAACTATGCCTTGCAGCCGAAGGAAAAAGCAGGAAATCAAAGCACAAAACAAGAAAGAATAAAATAAAATAAAAGCAGTAAAGGCAGATCTTCAGAGCAAAAGAGGTACCGAGGAGGTCAAAGTCCTAAAGCAGGAAAACTTTCTAAGAAGCAGAATTACAGCATGTCAAGAACGGTACTAGGCAGGAGTCCTAAACTTGACACCAGGTAACTTACTGTAGTTTTGGGTAATGCTTCAAGTGACTACAAGAAAAACCAACAATAATGCTTTTGGGCTGGGCTTTTGAAATATCAAAGAAGGGTTGAAATACTTTCCCTGTTATTGCTGACAAACATACCAAATTTCAAATTGGAGAGAAATTTAGTCAGATTGGTCTTGGAACACTCTGACATAAATGGAAACTGAATGCCTTCTCAAATTTCACTTCAGACAAAATCCAGCTAAAGAAAAGAGTAAAAACTACAACAAGAAATGACTGCTCCTGATTGCTCCAACTCCCTCCTTCCTCAGTTTAGATGGGAAGAAGCTGACATCTTTCTTTTATTACTCTTCCTTGTTCAGTCTGGATAGTAGGGAAACCTACATTAACAGTATCTTGAAACTGTTCTAGTGAAGTCCAATGACAGCTTTCAAAGTTCACTAAGATAGGAGTCAGTTGGAGGAACAGGAGATAACTGCTCTACCATTGCCTCCCTTGGTAGCTCGAGAGTCCTGAAAAGCCTCTTTCAGAACAGAGAAGTTTGCTGAATATTGGTCATGAAGCTCAGCATTTATGCAGTGGCAAAAGCTAATCTGGACAAATGCTCCCCAGTAGGCCAACAATGATGAGCCCATTCACTGCCTAGGACAAGTCATTGGGCACTTCTCAACCACCAGCTTGGAAAGAGCTATGCCTGCAACCATCTCATTCAGATGACTGCCAACACTTCTTTGGTACCTCAGACTGGTCTTTTCACAATCTTCTGACTGATGCCTTTCATCAGCTGTGGCAACAGAAGAGCACCCACTGCATGCTACGTTATGAGAACTTCTGAACAAGTGTGCTTATGCAACAGGTCCCACAGAAGTGCCAAATATCCTCCAACAAAGGAGCTCCTTGCTCCCCGGAAACATCCCTAACATGCACACAATCTTCGATGAGATCTGCCACCCAGAGTCTACGCTTTCCCTTGGAAAGCCAGCAGCAACTCTCAGGGCAGCTGTCCTGGCCTGCCTTGTGGTCAGATGAGCATCAAACACCTCCTGAAAGTGTTAGGAAGTTATTGGACTCATGACACATCTTGGTAACTTTCACCATGTGCTAGGAGCTAGTGGGTTTTTGGAAGAAAATACAGGTCTGTTCTGTCAACACAGATAACAAAAAGGACTACCAAGCCAGAGCACTGAGCTCTCTCGACACGGGATGATGTGAGAATTAGTTTAAGGCAATTCTCAGCTCTGCCTCTGAGGAAGAATCTGGGCAGAGGAAAAGATGGTATTTGATGCTTTTGGTGGGGACCTGCAGACACCTACCTGATCAGCAGATGACTGAGAGTGGCAAAACTCCAGCAACAGGTTTTAAAGCAAAGCTTAATAGGATGTGATTGTTGTAAAAGGAGCCATGCATGATGGCATCAGACTACTACCTAAACATCCAGGACCTAGGTGCTAAACTAAGACAGAACAAAAGGCTTTATGCAGAGTAGACTGCAAAGGCAGGTACTGCACCTCAAATATTATTCTTCATGCCTTGTGTTGAGCCACAGCTGTGGACCATTGACCATGAACTAAGAGAAAATGTCACATGGTGGGGGTAGCCTTCAAGTTCACCAGTATGCCAAGGATCAGCAGCAGGAGGAAAGGGGAGCACCCCCACAGCTCAACCCCTGATCCCCTGGATGTCAGCAGCCCCTCCACCCTGGGAGCTGCTGCCCACTGGGTGACAGGGAGCTAAGCCCAAGGCCTGGTGTTAGAAAAAAGATTTTTCAGGGTGTTGCTATATTATATCTGTAATACATGCAGGCTGAGGACTATAAAAATGCATTCTGGCTTTCCAAACATGGTGGGGTTTAGTAGTTTAGGGTTGATGTTTTTTTCATATCACATTAAAGAACTGGAAACAGTACAAAGTTACTATTTCTCCATCCCTATGTGCTTCTGACAACCAGCTTATGGCTGCTTTCTCTCAATTCAAAGTACAAGACATACATTTTGATTAAAGAAATGCAAAAAACCCCTCCCGTTATTACTTAAAAAAACCTTGAATATTCATAAAACAAACTCACACATTTAGCATGTAGCATTAAGTCCTGAAGTGGAAAACCTCCTCTTTCAGTACATAAAATAATGAAGGAAGAGGCTAGAAGGTGCAGTTATAACCTTGGATTCTTTCACTCAAGGTGCTCCGTGTTCAATTTTTACTTAGATTTGATTCAAAAATTAAAGAAAGTTTAAGTCTGACATATTAAGAGAACACAGTACTGTTTAAAAGAGAAACTTAGCATCAGAAAAGTCACACCTGAAGAGTCCATTTAAAAGGCATGTAATTAACTCCTGCTAGTAATAATGATAAAATTTTATCTTCACTTAAGTCTTCGGGACACTTGTAAAGTGTCAAACGGTAGACCTGAATCAAACTTCACAATGAGTCTTCCAGCAAAACCAGGCTCATCCAGACTGTGTAGTTCTGGTATTTCTTATGTTGGAAGTATTAAGGAATCCATGACTTTCAAGTGGTTGCTGTACTTTACCTTCCCCCACCAACAAGCAAATTCACTAACAAGCAAAATAAGTCACTGAAAAAAAAATCCACAAAAAACAACCAACACCACCTCTCCCCTTTTTACACTTTCATAGGCCACTTCACAGTGTATCTAGGCTATGTAGACCTAGGGTCATGCAGTTTATGCAGTAGCAACACATCTGCTACAGCTTCTGCAAACGAGAACACATGGCTCTTGCTAGCAATCATCATCACCAAAACCAAACCTACATGTTCAAAGCAGAAAGTTCAAGAGCAACCTGTCAGGTGGAGAAAAGGGCTGTTGCAAATATCTAACTTCCATAAGCTATATTTTGCCTACCTTCTATTTCCTTTCATATTGTATTCAAGCAAAAGAAAGGCTTTACAAGACCATAATGATCAAAATATAAATGAGAAAATACTTGAGCAGCTTCAAAAAATTCTCGTTCCTAAAGAGCTGTTAAACAAACATTCACTCTAGATGGCAGCAGAACATCACCCTGGCAAGATACATGACTGTTTCAGCACAGAAATCTTAAAAGATAGATGCCTAATCCATGAGGCAAATAAAAATATCTGTACACATAAGACAAATAAGTGTTTATAACATAAATAACGCAAATGTTCTCATTTTAGATTTTCACTTTCTGAATGTTTACTGTTTCAAGAGCAGTTTACAAATTGCCCTGCACCAGTAAACCGATTTCTGTATTTTGCACACAGTGTGCATTTAAAAATCTCTAACCTGTCTCAAGACAGTTATAGTATTGCCACAAAAGCCAGTAAAAATTAGCAGTAATATGCTTCAGTGAATTACAACACTAGGTTAAATATGCTCATCAATTGGTTACATTTGACTTTGAAATTTTTACCTGATTCTGTTGGCAAATTTTCCGATATTCGAAAACAATGCAATTTGCTGAAGTTGCGAGAAAATAATTGCACACAACTTGGAGGAAGAATCATGTTCCTTAATCTTCCAAAGGTACATTCTGGTGTCACAATTATATAGCAAGCAGCATGTGCCTATGAAAAAGAGAATTATTTAAAGAACTAAAGCAATAAACAAAGAAAGCAAATCTGTTTGTAACAAAGTAAGACTGGTATTGCAAAACTCAAGTTAGGACACATATTAACCTTCTGTAGATCACTTTCATAAAATGAATGGCCCATTTTAATTTGATTCAGTTTTATATTACCAATAGTAAGAAGTCTTAACATATGATGAAACTTCCAAGGACCACAAACCTGCTCTATTAAAAACTAAAGGTTTTTATATAGCTATACGGAGAAGGTTAAAGTTTTGGTCTCAAACTCTGGATCTTCCATTCCATATGAATATTTACTGGGGGAAATGCCAAAGGAACACAGGCTGTACCGAATAGGCTTCGAAATGGCAGTATTCTCTTACACACCTGTGCCAACTTGCAGATTCAGAGGTAACACTGTTACGAGTTCTATTCCAAAGCGTGACTGCCTAGTTTCTGCCTTTATACTTCGGCAAGATCTTCTGCGGTTACTGAATACACACTCCTTTGTATGTATGGCCATATAGCATGTTACATTTGTTAGACTGGTCTCAAAGACACCTACTCCCACCTCAGAAATTATGAATCAGATTAAAAACACAAAACCCACAACATTGAAAAAAATGAAAATATTCAAGTCATACCTGATACTAAATAATCTCGAAGTTTTATTTTTAATTATCATTACACAGAGTACCTCATCTTGAATTAAATGGCAAATTAATGATTTATTGCACATGCATTTCAGTTCCCACCCCATCTGGTGGGAAAGTACAAAGTAGTTTTGTACTTTCAACATTTTTTGATGAGAGAGAATTAAGTCCATCCATTAAGTTGGATGGACCAACTGTTATCTACGTAGTACACTGAGTATCAGTAAGCAAAAAGCTGTGGCTGCCATGAGGGTTATTGAAGGGTACCATCACCTTGCACAGGAAATGAACATGCATCATGTGAATGGAAAAACACAGAAACTGATATTGACAGCTTAAAAAAATCTATTCTATACTGAAATATAAGTAAAGATTAGAATGTTAGGTCTTTGACCTTGTAGAATTAATTTGATTTGAAAGGAATTCTGATTTCACACACAAAAAGTCACTGCAGGCTTCTAAGAAAAACTCTATGATGATTAGCCCCTGTTAAAATGTCATTCCATTGGAAGGTCTACATCAAGCTTAGCTGTGCCTTTGAGAGTTACTCATTAAAATGACTATAAGTGGATTTTAAAAAATCAGATTTCCTATCTAACACATAAATATATATTTATATAAATGAGTGTATAAATTAAGTGTATTTACAAAGTGCATATAAAATATATTTATGCAGTGTACAAATAAAGTATACTTATAACAAGTGTTTAAATAAGTATATGGTTCCCACAAACAGATGCAGCACCAAAACATACCAGGATGCCACACCATTCACATCTCATGCCAGAGAGCACCTCAGAAGATCCACAGGTTTTTTTGCAAACTTCACAACGAGCACTTGAAGAAAGGTTTCCCTCCCTCCAGTGGTGGTGGTAAGTATCCTGAGGGAACACATCATGACTTAATATTACATGAAACAGAAGCATCTTCAACTTAATTTTAAAATCAGCAATTCAAACAGTTCCAAGGAAACAGAAACACAGACTAGGACATTTAGTTTTTCCCAAGATAAATATGAACCTGTAAACAATCATACATTTCACTGAAAGAAGAAGTTTTATCAAACTATCAAAAACTTATCGCAGTGTTTTTCTTCACAGTCCACTAAAAAAAAGTCTTGAAAAATATCCTGAACTATCATTATTTTGCATGTATTTTACAGCAAGAAGGTAAGAAACCAGGCAGTCTTGCCTCAGACAAACGGCAGCAAGCCTGAGGACAAGACAATATTTGTCAGGGATGCAATACACCCAACAGTTCCACATATTTTATAAGATGCTTGATTTTATTTTTAAAAAAATATTTAGCTGGGATGTTGTATACATTGCACAGACTTTTCAGCAAGGGTTCAAAAGCACTGTGAATATATCAGCATTTAAGTTCATCTTGCTATCTATCTGTGATATAATCTGAAGCTATGTTTCCTTTGCCTGACAATAGTCAACACGTGTTTTGAAAACTGGCAGCATGTGAAAGTAAAGGCCAAGACTCCTTCTCTTCTAGTCCACATTTTCACACCGAAAATAGATCACCACTTTCCCCTGCAAAGGCATCTACACTTACATGGTCCAGGTGCCCATCCTGGTGACATTGCCGGCAGTCACTGCAAGCAAACAGGATACAGTCTGTGTGCACATGTAGCTCACAAACTAAAAGCATAAAAATAAGAAAACTTCTTTAGGCTGGAAGTCCTGGAGTATTTTTGCAGCTCCTTCCTCCCTCCATCCCTCCAATACTCCTCCACCACTTTTCCATACCATACTTTCTCTCCTTCATGCTGTTTTAATTCAGCAAATACAGAAATACAGACAATGAGAGAGTTTATCAGCATTGTCCTGTGTGTTGCTCCACTTCCTGTGTTAAAAAGATGCAGCATGCATAAGGAAAGGCTGAGCTAATTTTGCTCATAAGCAGCACTTGTTATATTTCCTCCAGTAGAGCAAGTTAATTTGTAACAACTGCTTGGCTTACTACTGCCTTGTCTTGCAGTTTCACAGGAACTGCTGCCTACTCCAGCACCATTATCTCTGAAGCCTACTTTGATCTAGTCAAATCCAGGAATAAACTGAATGAGAGAGAAATAAGGTTCTCCTTCTGCATCCAAATATCACCACGTCTTGAGTGTAAAGTAATGGCCTTCCTGAATCAATACTCAACTCGCTCTAGAAAGCCCTTTCCAAGCCCTGCTGCAGAGTAAGCAGGCACTTCATGACTGGGTTCAAAACAGCAGACACTTTTCTGCTGGACAGCCCCTCTCCCCATCCCTGGAGCTGTCATAAGCACAAAGAAACAAAGGACAAGGTATGTTTTAGCACCCAGCCCCAGCAAAGCAAGGGGCACAGTGCCTGAGCAGCGGGAAGGCTGTAGCACACCCCTCCTGCTCCCCTGTCTCGCTCACGGTCCACGGGAGAGGTCAGAGCAGACACAGACCCACACGGCACAGCTGCACCCGCATGGACTCACTTGTGTTGTGCAGTGACATGACACACACTGACATCAGAACATGCAAAATGACTGGGGGACTCTGACAGCCAGAAAGCACGTTCAGGTCAAGAAATAAATCCCTCTTATTGCCAGATGACACTCAGTGGATTTAATTTTAAACCTGACCCAAAGAAACTGGTATATTAATCTCAGAGATTTGTCCGAGGTATGTCTGCAGACAGTAAACCACCTTTTCATTGTCACAAAAAGGAAATAATAATTTCCTCAGAGCACTCTCCTAAGTAAGCTTAACATCGTCTTCCAAAACACATATAATATACAGTTGGTAGAAGAAGTTTTAGTGAACCCCATAAAGGTTTAGGCAAGTTTTGGTTTTGCATAAGTAACTTCATTATTTAAAAGCTGACTTGAAATATCAGATGTGAAAGAAAAGAACCTGCAGCTATGCTGCAAAGGATGAGTTACTAAAAAACTAAAAGATCTCAATACCTAGCTTCATTACCAGAAGACTTAGGAAGATTTTCTGTGGACCTCATAAACAGAGACAAATGAAAAAGATGCTCCTGTAGCTGCTTTGTAAAGCTTGTGTATACAAGCACTTTGGGAAGGCATCTCATTTTTCAACAAGTCAATAAGAGACAAGGATCAAATTTTTCAAATATTTTTTGCATTCTGCACACATTAGACACATATTGTGAAAGTACCTTATAAACAGTGTTAAATCACTTATTTTGAAATCAGTCTCTGGACTCTAGAAAAGGTGATCAGATCTCACACTGTCTTATTCCAACCCTGCAGAAGACCATAATCTATCACCACATCAAAGCAAGGACTCTTAACTAGTCAACCACAAGCTTTCAAATACAGCTCCCAATACTGCATGTCTTTGCTGGGCTCAAGAACTTTTATTTGAGCTGTGATGCAGTCCCTCCTCCGCTCACACTTCTCCGTATTCATAGATACCACAGGACTATTTCACCGTTTTTCCAATTCAACTACTACGCAAGCTAGATGCTTTGAGTCATATCCTCACTAACGGTAAACGTTTCTGTAAACCAAGTTGCACTTTCAAGGAATTAACAAAATCATTCGGTTTTTTATTGCTAAATCTGCTAACACAGGCACACATTGGCCTTTACTATACTTTGTAAAGACACAGGGCTTTTCACCCTTGGTTTAATCCACATTTGCTGCTTCTATTACCATCCCTAGCCCAGAACTAGTAAGAATTAATAAAGCTGTAGGAAAGATTAAGTTTTTGAATGCAAAGATCAAGTCAAATCAGAGGCCCTCAAAAAAGAAATTTCATCTTTATCAGCCCTTCCATAATGCGCATAATACTTTAACTCATAAAAGAATGATGGTCTTCTGTTCAAGCTAGTTGTGTGTTTCTTTATGATTGACAGAAACCCCACGTTGGTTAATTTCAGATACATCAACTTGGAAGAATAATCTTTTAAATATTAACTGCCTCCTTCTCCAGTAAATCTGCTGTTCCTGCTTGATGCTTAATACGCACCTTTATAAAGGATCCAACCCTAAAAGAATGTTTGGATTATCTATTTTTGTTTTATACTTTCCAGTTCTTATTCATGGAAAGAAAAGGGAGAGCAACTCTCACTATCATGATTCCAGTTTCAACTGATACTGGTGAATTCTGGTAGTACAAAATAGCTATCTGATGCAATCAGTAATTGTCAGCCAATTTTTGCCAATGTGGTGCACGCACTTATCTTGCCAGGGGTTAATACACATGCATGCTCATTTCTGAGAAAAGATGCTCCACTGTATACCCACAGTGTTTAGTACTTGCCTGAAAATTTTCAATTTCCTTTCAAGAAAATTTATTTTATTTGGGGATATGCAGAGTACAAAACAGGTTATTTAAATTGTTTTACAAATACATCTAATTATGTCAATCATTTGCTTAGAAAAGGTAACTTCATCCTAACTTTCTTTTCTGTCTTAATTATGGTGAAGAGTCCAGGAAAAGTTCTTTCAATTTCAGTATCAGAAGAGAACATCATAACCAACACTAGATTTGTACTATTAAGCTAAATCATTAGACGTAAGCAAAAAATGGAAGAAAGTTCAACATCTCCACCTGGATTTAAATGTTCTACAGCTTAAAACAGCTGACTTCTAAAACAAATTTCAAAAGCATTTTTGAAGAGTAAAAGAAGAATCCCGTGTATTTTATGAACTTCAACTGCCCTTTGTAAGATATATTTTAGAAAAAATATCAAAGAAACAAGCTGTAGACTTACTGGTATTCAGAAAATGGGCTACCAAACAAGTCACACAACACGAAGTAAGAAAACTGTTTAATCCATGTGAGGAACACGATTCAGAACCTTCAATTATGCATCAAAAAAATGCCTGGGCCTTTGCAATACCAAAATATAACATGGGATTTCACGTGTTTCTTGTTTAACACTTCAATGGAAATGTCTGGAAAAAATATTCCCTTGCAATGGTGTGCTGGTTTTGATTGGGGTAGTGTTAATTTTCTTCACGGTGGCTACTACGAGGCTGTGTTTTGGATTTGTGCTGAACACAGGGCTGATAATAGAGAGACATTTTCATTACTGCTGAGCAGAGGTTATACGCAGCCAACGCTGTGGCTGCTTCTCACACTGCCACGCTGGCAAGGAAGTTGGGGGTGCATGGCAGACTGGGAGGAGACACAGTTGGGACAGGTGACCCAAACTGACCAAAGGGAAATTCCACACCACATGACATCATGCTCAGTATATTAAGTGGGTAGAAGAAGGAGGAAGTGGGGGACGTTTGGAGTGGTGGCATTTGTCTTCCCAAGTCACCATTAGGCATGACAGGGTTCTACCCTCCTGGAGATGGCTGAACCCGTCTGCCCATGGGAAACAGTGAATTAATTCCTGCTTTTTTGCTTTGTCTGCATGCACAACTTTTGCTTTCCCTATTAAACTGCCTTTATCTCAACCCACAAGTTTGCTAGCTTTTACCCTTCTAATTCTCTTCCCCATCCTGCTAAGGCTTGGTTGATGGCTGAGGTTAAACCACGACAAATGGGTACAATGCTAATACAGTAGAATTAAGAGTAAGAATATGAAAGCAAAATTTAGAAAGCTGTAACTAAAATGGATCACTAAAGCTATTTGCAACAGTTAAGAGGTCACAGTTAGTGAAAATTTTCATCTCAAATTCTCTATGTTTATCTCAAGCCGCACAAGATCTGAGACAGATGATCAGCAGAGACTCTGTGGTACCTGTAGCTCTTTGACCATCCCACCAAACCATCCAACTCACATGGTAACTATATTAAGTGACAGATTCCCACTAGTCAAAAGAACCTAGTTTGGCTTCATTATACAACTCAGCAGACGAAAGCAGAAACAAAAATACTTCAACTTTCTAAGTCTAAATGCCCTGATCAAAGAGGAATGTTTCCCCTACACATACACACAGGCAACCATATTAAATTTGACATTATCTTTAGCAGAACAGCAATCTTTGAAAGCAACTCAGTTGCCTGCAGAATTGGTTCTTCACTCATTAGACTTTTTTTTTAAAACAGTTCACAGGTGATATTCCAATTCTATTTAACCGAACAACATCAACCGAACAACAACTAATCGACATTTAAGACAAGGGACAATTAAGAGGCTGCTCTACATCAGAATCAGTCCATTACTCATGCCAAATGTATTTCAAATAGTTATTCTGGTGTTTGGGTGATTTCTTTAATTACTGGGGTTTTTTTCAGTGAATCCATGTCAGAACACTCAGAGCAGTACTATTTTGACAAATAATATTTTCAATTACCTTTCCATTGAAGGTACCTTATCCGCTCTACAAACAATAGGTATCTGAAACTAGTAACACAGGAAATTCTACATTCTTTTCTAGAAACATGAATACTTGATGATTCCCTGTATCAAAAACTTACACTGGAAACAGAAATAAATTACTTCAACAGGCCAAGTCTTTGCCATAACAGCTTCTCATTCTTTGCACATCTCAGGCATGAATTCACTGCACACCATCAATGCCACAGAC
>NW_008656462.1:1836-31173 GCF_000695815.1 Acanthisitta chloris | reverse complement strand
GGTTTATTGGTTTATTATTCCTTAACTTGAAGCACACATTTTCACAATCAATGAACAGATAATAAACAAACCAAAGACCTCTCAAACACAGTGAGCACACGTGTGTGTAGAAACACATACCCTTGAGATATTCAATGTAAGTAAAGTGTACATTACTGGATAACACACAGAGGGCTCTACAAGTAGGGTTTAACTTACCTTCACATCGAAAGGCAGGTGACTCTAGTGACTTTCTGCACACAGTGCAAAACTTTCTTTTGTAATGTCCTGGAGGCCCAAAACAGTGTGCAACTGGAACCTGTCAATGATGAATGCATAAGACATCATCAATTTCAACTTTCAAAGTGTCAGATAAAATTCACAGAAGCTGCTTTATCTTGCAACATAGGATAGTATATACAACATAAACTTAACTAAGCCCAAGAATAAATATGCAGGCAAACCAGGCTTAAAAAAATAATCATACTTTAAAATATATTTTACATCCTTTAAATATATTTTAAATTCTTGGGGATTAATATGTATTGCATATATTTTTAAGTACTGATCAGCTTCTTGATGGTTCACAGCAATGTGAATGCAAAGCCTTCCTTTGGGACTTAGCTGCAATCACATTTCCTTTCCTAAGTATTCTTAATTGAATCAAGGACAATTAAACAGTAACAGCTGCACAGGTGAACATAATAGCCTGAAGACACACTCAAGATAATTTTTAAAACCTCAGTGCTGCCACAGTTCAGTAGTCTCTACAGGCCTTTCACCTCTTCTCCAAACACAGTCCAGCCCACTGGCTGATCAGAACAAATGCACTGGTCTTCCCCCACCCCATCCAAAGCTTCAAAGCCAGAATGGTAAGACTCAATAATCTCAGAGGTCTTTTTCAACCTAATTGATTCTGTGATTCTGTACAGAGATCCAGCTCTTGAAATACGTCCATACTGAGGTTCCTCCAGACTGCAGGTGGAAGATGACACATTACAATACCCTCTTGCTGTACCAGAGCTGTACCAACAATTTTAGCAAATTTATTTCTAGGATACTATTTCTAGGATACTATTCACTTAAAATACACAGAGGGGTTTTTCTTGCTTAGTGATTAATAATGAAGATGGGAAATGACAGTGCCAAGAGAACAACAGAAGAAAAAAGAAGAATAAGAAGTATCCTTGAGCTTAATACTTATTCCAGAGACCACTCTTCTTACAAGATGCACAGCTTTGTTAAACTGATATTTGCACTAGAAGGAAGGAACATAATTTCATGTTTAAAGTCCTAGAATCCAAACGAGTTCCACAGGAGTTTGCCATAATTTAGTTATTTAGTATTATGCATCTCACATGCCCTTCTTGCTATGACAAACATAAAACAGATTTATCTTGCATCACAAAAAAAAAATGCTTCTAGTAAAGGCTGACAAGTTTTATTTAGGTGTGAAATCAAATTAATCATTGCCAGTAAAATTTTGGAAATAATGACTAAAGATACAGAGTCACAGATAGGTTCTTTTCGTATAGCCCCAGCACTTGTCAGCAGGATTTGACTTTTTCTCCTGTTCTGTTAGGGGTTTCCTGAGAACCACTAACAGTAAATCAGACACATACTGTGAGCACAGAATTTGTTGACACAGGAAGTCGCTTCCAATTATAAATGACTAATTCCCATGAGTATTTCTGCCTCTGAAAGCATGGGGACAGTTACACTACGCAATCATGTACTTGAAGCAGGCACAATGAAAGAAGTGAGATGAAGTCTTGCCAGGTGCAACGCAAGGAGAAAAGAGCATTGCTGAAAGTTTCATCAAGAAAAAAATCAGTAACCTCCAAACTGCAAAGCATGTGGTTTCTCCAGTCCTCCTCAGAATTAATCTTTGGGAAGTAAAGGAGGATGAAGAGAGGTCTTAAGTATGCCTGTGTTATCAGACATGAACAAGATCATGCACAGTACCTGACCAGTGAAACAGGGTCACCAGCCACAGATCCAGTGTGCTGTCTGGAAGAATCCTTGGTCCCTGACTAAACAGGAAACTGCCCAGGCTCCCCACCAAGCTGGGCTGCCAGCCAGCCTACCAAAAGCATTTCATATCAGTATCTCCAATATGATATATTATGGAACAGCCTCGCCTTCAAAAGCTTCAAATTGTAACCTTACGTACAAGTTTGGGGTTTAAAAATACAGACAAACCATACTTTTGGGTTCATATCCTATTCCCATCAACCCAAACAGAAATTTCATTCTCTGGAACCCTCCAGCTCTAACTGACAAAATTCATAGTTGTCTCGCATACAGCAGAATGCTGTAGTTATAAAATGCATGTTTACAAAAACCCCATATATATCCTTGGGGGAAAGAATATATCCTGGAGAGTTTGATAAACCTGAATCACACTACAAGTTTAAGGCTCATAATCTCTGCCAACTCTTCTTGCACTTTGAAGCTACTTAAAGAGAAAGCAAAACCCAAGCTTCTATTTACAGAAATATACAGGCTACCTGGCTCAGCTGTTGTGGAAGTAAAGCACTGTTTTCTTACTCTAGCTGCTCCAAAAATAAAAGTTTTGCCCAAAATTCATCCTACACAATGAATTTGTGTGCAGAAAGAGATGATGAGAACAATTACATAAGCACAACCCCAGCCAGACACTGCAATTGCAAGGTGCAATCCCTGGGAGGATTTTTCAGGCAAGTTTTTCTTCACATCCCAACCTGTCTTCAGGTTTCAAGTGTCACCTTAAAGTCAAGTGTTGCCCTATTTCTGCCACAGCCCCAGGCATAGTGGAGCCAGTCATCCCCAAGGCAGACGAATTTCCCTTGAGATCAGACACAGAGACCTTTAGCTCTGAAGAGGTGAACAAACTGCTTTGGATACCCAGCATGAGCACTCAATTCCTCAACAATCCATGTCTGAAACAGAGGATTCTTCTTCCCCTGGCCACGAGTCTGGCTATTTAATCTTAAACCTGGCATAGAAATGCAGGCTTTTCATTACTGTCACAGAAAGATTCTGCTGAAGCACAGAACAGTTTTGGGAAAGACTGTGAGAAAGGTCCTTGACAGAAGTCAAGCTTACTGAGGATCTAACTGTACTTATCTAGAAGGCTCGATGGAAGGAGACCAAGTCTCAGTTCTGCAGTTGTTCAGACCACAGTGACAACCCTTTGCAAGAGCAACTTGCTGACTGAAATGCTAAGCGGCACAGGGGAAAAAGGGGTGGGGGATAAAAATCTGTTTTCTTCAACTTCTGCCTTATGAAACAAGCCAAAGGAACTATTATGAGTGGTCTTTCTAACTTGTTTTAGAAGTGACAGGTAAAAAACCACGGCAGAGCCTGATGGAAAATGGGATGGGAATAAGACAGAAAAAGAAGAACAGTAAAAGAGCAAGTACAACATAATATATACATCAATTACGTCACGTTTCCCAATATTTTTTTGCTGCTGAACAAGTTGCAAGCACACAATACATGAAAAAAAATTAGCAAAACTCAGACTGGGAAAGCCAGTGAAACAGCATGTCAGAACATGAAAAATTACATATTATTCTTTAGTTTATATCCATCTCTATAAGTACAGCCAAGTACAGAGACATAAGTTGGCCTAGAGAGAAAGTTAATAATTTATGCGTGTAAAATTGCTTTTCCAATATATCTACTTAAATTACCTTATGCAAACCACAAAAATCAATTTCCACAGAAAAACACAGAAAATTTCTTCTAGTAATACCATTAAATGACATCTAAGTGCCCTTACAATATTGATCAGAAGCACATCAACAGGAAGTATAATGGTAACACTCCAGCAAGTGCACACCAGTTCTGCATCACACAGAAAGAACAGCAACAAACTGTTCTTAATATCCAAACTTCAGAAGGATAAAAAGGATAGAATTGTTTTCTTTCAATGGCGCCTTTTACAATTGTTCTCCACCCTGAAACACCACATGATATGAAGCATGTGGCCAACAGCACATCATGAATTTAAGTCCTCTTCCACTAAGGTGGAATCACTGTGTAGAGTGTAGCCCAGCTACCATCCAAACCCTCTGACTTTTGCATAGAGCCAGGCCAGATGTCTTACTGGTCCACAGCCTTCTGGATAGCTCAGCAGAGTAAAAAGTACAGCTCCAGGAAGGCCTGTTCTTCATGCAGCTGCAGCTTCTTTTCTACCAGTTCAGACAGATAAAAGTTTTAGCTTGAACCCTGAGGCAAAGACTTCCAGGCTCCAAGAGGAATGAGAGAAATACAGATACACCAAATGCTGAAGTGACAGGTGCTGTCTTGGGCAGTCTTAAAAAAGAACTACCTACTAAAAACTTTCCCTAGGCCTACGTGTAGGACCTATAGTAGTGTGGGACAAGACAGCTTCCAAGTAGAAAAGAGGATACAAACACTCTCACAATAGCCTCCAAAGGTGGAGCAAAAGGAATTTAACTTAAGGTCACTAGTTTTCCATTCAAAACCGCCATTGAATTTTATGGATAAGCACAAGCAACTTGGAAGCAATCATCTTCACTAAATGCCCAGAAGGGTGGTTGTACAGGATCTTTCACAAAGACTACTCTCGATATAAAGCCAAAAAATAATTGCTGATACAAATATAAATGGTGTTTCTGAAACAAAACCACCTATGAATTCTGATGTTTCAGTGCAAAGGTACCTCCACATCTGAAGTTTCTAAGGTTCACTCTAACACCATTAACCTTTACTCTAGGGAGGTAAATATGGTGATCATACCTGACTACATCCCATGACTGTTCTGTCCAGGTTAATTGTCTAGATGATACCCTCTCTGAGAGAAGCAACAACTTTGTAATTCAACTTTTCCCAGTATTTACATCTTTTCAAGTACTTCCTTATTACTCAGTAATCACAAAGAGCCCTTTTATTTGCTTGAAACCTCTCTGCTTTAGTAGCAAAGTATTTCTGCATCTTGAATACACTTTGTGCTCTTGAATACCCTCTACTTCTTTTTCCTTTTAGGGACAATGCCTATCAGTTACTCATCAGCTGTGTCCAAACTGACATTCTTCCTCTGAGCACTTATCAGTTGGTGTTTAGAGGCAATTTAAGCAAACATTCCATATGGTAGTTCTGAAACAAGATAAGAATACAAAGTTAAATGGTGCCTCAACACATCATAGGACAGGCAAGCCAAAAAAATCAAATATTTAGTTATCAAAATGTTAATTGGGGCTAACACAAGCGAATAATGCAAGCAAATAATGCACACATCCATATGCAGCCTCATCATATCCAGGAATATTTTTCTCCATCCTACGGACCTCTATGACAGGACATTTGGCCTTATCTACTCTAAGCTCTCAAAGACCCTTTATGATGGGAGCTGTACAGTGAATTCCACACCATTTTGAACCAGTAATATATGATACTTCTACTAAATAATGAGACTTGTGTAAAAGCTTTTCACTGAAACTAAGAACTGCTTGGACTAGACTTTTTCACACTGGAAATAAAAAATTACATGCAAAAGTCACTCACTCTTTGCTTTTATTGCTACAGGGGAAAATCAATGTCCACCTCCTTTCATCAAGATAAAGAATTCAAAGAAACAAACACAGCGAAACCCCATAATGCTTCTGAAACTGAAGAGTCACTGATACAGCTACAAAGCTCATCTCAGATGAGAGTTCTCAGGCTCCCAGGCAGCTTGCATCCAGTTTCAATAGAGTATAATAAGCTCTCTTGAGTTTATGACCCAGGAGGTGCTAGGCCTTCCTTCCCTTTAACTCCAATGTTCCACTTCAGGGAGGAAAAGGAGGAAACCTTGGTGCAGTGCCAGGATTACCAGCAAGAAGCTTTAAACTTCATTTGGTTTCTAAATTATGCCATGTGGCTGTTAGACTCCAGGCAACTGCCTTGCTGAAGAAACACAGGCATGGGTCAAGTGCTGGAGAGCTAGAGACAGACCTTCTCACCAGAAAGTGGTCAGTGCCCTCCAGCAAGTGCCCAAGTAAAATCATTCAACAGTCTGGGTTGGAAGGGACCATGGTTTAAAGGCCGTCTAGTCCAAACCCTCCTGCAGTGAGCAGGGACAGCTTCAACTAGGTCACACTGCTCAGAGCCCCATCCAACTTGGCCTTGAACGTTTCCAGGGATGGGGCATCGCTACCCTTATTGTAAAACCTTTCTTCCTTAAATCTAATCTGAATCTATCCTCTTTTAGTTTAAAACAATTACCCCTTGCCCTACCACTACAGGCCCTGCTAGAAAGATCAGCTTGGGGTTCAGTTGTTAGGACATGCTGTGAAAAAACCCTCGCACTAGCAAAGTCTCCTTATCATGGACAAATAAAAAGGGAAAAAGAGATAGAAGCACTTTTCCAGAACTGTTTTTGTAATATATAATAGAGGGAAAACATTAAGAATTATTTTGTGAAGTCAAATTCATATTACAGATCTAACTTCACCACCACCAAAAAGATACAAGAAGGGCAGGATAGAAAGTCCCCTGGTTGATGCATGACAATAACAATAACATGCCAACCAACTTGTTCACAGACGTTGCATTTCAGCCTGAAACGATAGTCTGATGGGAGAAGCAGTAAAAGTTCAGAAAGCAGACAGTGCAGCATTTTTTAACCCATGTTGACATAAAACCACCAACACCACCAACTAATAACATGGAACGATTTTCAAAAATTGGATTCTGACATTTTTCTCCCATATTCTCAAGAACTCCCACAGAAACCAATTACATCAAATTCTCCTTCACTGCTTGCGAAACACTTTCGCATTTGTTAAACTGGCTACTCACCAGTTGCAACAACTTTTCTTAAAAGCTAATTCTCTGAGGCAATCACACAAAAATCCATTAGACATTTCTGACAGCTGAATGAGACTGGGGCATTTATTACTCCAAACCAAGCGAAGCAGCAACCAAACCTCGACGGCCTTTGTCTCACACTTTGTTGGACCTTCTCATTGCTGCTTAGACAGAAAACAAAGGTAGAGAAAGTAAACAAAAAAAGAGGTTGGGTCCCTGTACAGAAGTCCTTCAGCTGCAGAAAGATGAGATGCTGCAGTTGTGTATACAAAATATGACATGTAAAAACAGCACAGATTATCAGAAGCAGGGCTAGGGGATCTTACCCTAACTCAAGTTATCTTTTTTACCCTCTCTTCTACCTTCAGTTCATTAGGAGCAGACCCAAATAACGACCCTGCACTCAGCTGAATCTAGTAATCAGGGGGAGACACTCAGGTTAGCAAGCTTGGACAAGGGCAGAGACCACTGCAAGCACCACAGCCTTCCCATTCACCACCACAGCCCTTGAATGCAGCGTGTTTCCTTACAAAGAAAAGTTTTATTTTTGGCATAAATATCTTCAGGAGAACCTGATAACCTAAACTGGCATTTTTCCATTCTAGACAACCCAGCTTTAAGAATAAAAGCACACAAGGAAGTCTCATAAGCAGTCTATAAACCCTTCTTGAAGTGGAAGTGTTTAGAAACCATTACAACAATACATCAACACACCAACAAGGTAAAACAAGCATAGAAAATGCTTAATTTCACTAAAACCATTTTAATATGAGATCTCACTTCCATTTAGTTTTCAAAAAGCAGTTATACAGAAAACACATGCACACACTTCTATGGCAAATTAAGAGGTAAAAAACCTGTAGTATAGCTTCAATTCCAACCTAATGAGGGAAAACATTTTCATTCTCAAAGAGGTTTCCTTTTCACTGTTACTTTTTGTAACAGTGTGTTTGGGCGTGGGTTGTTTTTGCCACCCTCCTCCCTTTATTATTTAAACATGTACCTCAGAGTAGGCAAATACTTATCGAAATGCAGGAAAGAGAGGGTTTGAATTTGAAAAAGTTGCTGTGCAACAAATCATATACACTGCAAACTTGTTCAGAAGACTGACCCATGATGGCTTCTTTTGAAACATTGTGACCTGGATCCAGTCTGGAATACTAAACGCAGGTGATAGTGATTGACAATAGTGCAAAAAATCCTTAGGGCAGCCTTGAGAATGAATTAATGAAGAATGATCTGAGGCTGGATGCAGTTGTGATGTGCTTGTGTCTCTATGGGCTTTTACTTGACCCTGGGAAGGAAAACCTACTGTCAGGAATAGAAGTTTCCACAAGACATCTGCTGAAAATTATTCTCTGATGGTCTGACTTAGTATCAAATGACACACATTCTGAGAAGCTGTAACAATTGCCATCTTCTCTAGATGAAATCCAGGCGATTAAAAAAAATAAATCTCATATTTCTGAAATACACTGAATATTGACATAGCTGAAGGAACGATCAGA
Source organism: Acanthisitta chloris (assembly GCF_000695815.1). Taxonomy (NCBI): domain Eukaryota; kingdom Metazoa; phylum Chordata; class Aves; order Passeriformes; family Acanthisittidae; genus Acanthisitta; species Acanthisitta chloris. The sequence continues at coordinate 22,888 of NW_008656462.1, read as the reverse complement.
AAAAAATCCCTCCAGCATTCCCTCCTATGTCAGACCTCTTAATAAATAATAAATAATCTGAAGGGAGAGATTAAAAAAATAAACTTTCCACAGATTGTATAAATTACTGTCATTTGGGGTTTGCTCCATTATAATTTTAAGCAAATGCCAAGTTCAGTACTTTCTGCAACAGAGCCTGCATGCAAAATGACATCTCCCGTATGGCAGACTCCACTAGCACAGCAGACCAGGATTAATGCAACTTGGATGACCATGTTAAGGAGGGCAAGACTGTCCGGAACAAAAAGTACAATCCAGTATTTTCAAAACTTAATCATTATAGCTCAACATGGATAACACAGAAGACTCTCTGCTGCTACGTACAGAAACACTGAACTGCAAACAGTTTCCAGGACTGACACCACCACCCAGACAACTATCCTCATGGTGCAGTAGAATTTATCCTGACTGTTTACACATAAAATTGTAATATAAAATTTATGTTTTGGGGGGTTTACCTCCATATTGGGTAATTTCTCTCTATCCAACTCCTGTAACTCCAGCTACATATTGTTTTAAACTCTCACTTATCACTCCCTACATAGGCTTCTACAACATAAAGGAATTTGGTAAAGTTTTTTAGGGCACAAAGAAGGGAATCAGCTCCTCCTTCACAGGTCTATGCAATGCATTCCCATGAATGTGCTTTTAGTCATCAAGACCTGTAATGCACACGACTGATTTTACAGCCATCCCTCATTTGACTTTTGCATATGGCTCCTTAAGGTATCCAGTGTTTTACTTCTCTAATAAGTTTCTCATCTTCTTCTTTCCTTTTTACCTCTTCTGTCATCCTTTCCCAAGTGGATAACACACACTTTGTTTTCTCTTCAATTTAGCACCTTAATAAATCCTATGATCTTCTTTAAACTTGATTCAACTTTCACACCCTTTAAAAGTAATCCCTTATGCATGACGCCATGTGGGAGAAAGTCACAAGCCACCTGAAAACTCATACTTTATACATTACCAAAATAAACCTTGAACTACTACCATCAAGTTAAGTCCTGCCCTCTGTTTTTTGGATTTGAAATCCTATACTTTTAATGCAATGACTTTGTTCTCAGGACACAATAACCAAGCAGATTCTTAAGATGTAGCAAACAACAGAAGACAAATACAGCCCCTTTGCTGGGCAAAGAAGCTTTAACATCTTCCCAATAAGATGCAACTGCTGCAAAAATAAGTTGGTGATGTAGAGAGTTCATTTTTACGACACATGGTGCAGTTTTTGGAGAGCACTGATATCAATCACTCTCTCTACTCCATTACTGCAAGACTTCAGAAAATGACACACAATAAAAACATCTAGTAATATTTAAAGAATGGTCTTCAGTGACAGACTATCTACAATTGCCCATCACAGGGACTTTTCAAAGGAAGTGTAGCTTTGCTTTTGAGCAGCTACAAAAGCCTCAGTGATGACTAACACTATTTATGCATTATGGTATTAAAAAAATCACTGCTGTACTACACCATGTTCATTAGTGACAACTTTGTGCTATTATCCCAAGAAAAAGACAAACCAGTGTGTGCTTACTCACCCTTACAAGGCTGGGAGCAATACATGAACATGGTATCTTGACATTCTTGAGGCACTTTTCGTGAGACATGAAGTTGCAAACTGTGGAAATAAAGTAAGAACTGTTAGCAAGTTTTCACAAGCAAGTGACTCTGTATGGGGTTTTTTTTTGTTGTTTATGTGAGTTTTTCACAGAGTCAAATACAATTAGGAACACTGTCTTTTTAATCACATTTGCTACACCCTAGGTTTGAGAACGTACGTGGCTGTCACACTTTGTGCAGTGCCTGAACTCCAGCTTGTTTTGTTATTAAGATGTTGGCAAAGGAAAAGAGAGTTTATCCCAATGCATTACAAGCTTACAGCAAGTCATGGCCTTCCACGATCTCTCCCCATAAGCATCAAAATGAGCTCTTAAATTTCAAAAGAAGTTTTAAACAGTCCAAAATAGCTCTTTGATGTAATCAAAGCAGATGGACATGTTTGAAAGTGAATTATTCTACAAGCTATGTGACATAAATAAATGGGAGAAAAGATAATATTGTTACACAGTGAGCATAATGGATGAAGGAGACAAAATTAAAGGTCACCAGTTACACACAGCTTTGAAAGTCAAGAACTAACTGTTTCTTTTATTACAGGTTTATAATTCCACTCAAGCTCCACAAAGTATGCTTTCAAGCCTTACAGTGTTTGAAAAAAATTTCTCATGGAGGTGATATTTTCCACAGGTTCTTACCACGCATTTATACTATATTAAGTTGTGCAAAGAAAACAAGGATTCTTTATTTCATTCCCACCACTTCACGTTAACTAGGAACAAATAAGCCATGCAGTTATGGAAATAGAATTATGCTTCTTTCAGAATTACTCTTTATCAGTTGAAGCGTAAAGCCTTATGCAGATGCTAAGGCCCTGACCTCTTGTGTGAAAGCACAGACCTCTCCCAGTGCCTGGACATTGCCGGGGCAACTCTTGCTGTAGACAGGAGGTTTTCACACATCCCTGCTTTTCAGAAGCACTCTGTACCACTTCCTAAGCATCTGAAAACTCTCACAACAGATTCAGACTTCTCGTCTGCAGCCCATCGCTGCCACTGATTGTATGCACTAGTGCCAACGAAAGCAATCAATTTCCTCTCCTCGCCCTTCTGCAGCTCATTGACTTCTGATTCCACAACACTGCTTCTTCCATGCCAACTCAAGCATTAAAATCCAGGTCCACTTCTCTAAGCAGCTTACTGCCAGTCATTCAAAGTAATTTTTCCTTTTGGCGGCACAAAAAGAAGGAAGACCCCTTTCCCACTGGCACTCATCTTAATGTGAGCAGTAGGCAGACATTTGTTTTTCATTAATCCGCAAGTCAGAAAAAGAAGCACTGCAAGTCACTACCGTGTACAAACATGCTATTCATCATCTATAGCTGAACAGAGTGATTACTGCACTGATGAAATAAAGCAGGAAAGGAGCAGATCCAAATCTTCTGCTGGGTGCTATGAAATGTTATGTGCATCTTTAAGGTTGATAGCATTCCTGACTAAATGGGGCAGATAAGGGGAGAAAACAGTCAATGAAAAAATGATAAAGCAGATTCTCAAATCTGAAAATGCAGGTACTCATTTGGAGATGGTCTCTTTGTTGGAAGGAGCACACAGCCCACCAGCAAAGTGGAAACCAAAGAGAACAAAGTCATTGTCCAGGCAGAGGAAAGATGCGTCTCCTGCTCCAGAAAACAGGTATGTCTCCACACAACAGAACTCATGAATTCTCATCACTTATCTATGCTATCTCAACATGGAAGTAGGGATAACATAACTCAATGATAATGTAACATAACTTACTCTCTCCTCAGGTCTCAGGAAAAGTTCTAGTGATGCTTTCAGGATCATCACCTGCTTGCTGTGATAGCAGGTCTGCAGAAGGTATAGCAGAAAAGCTACCGGCCTATTACCAGCTAGTCTAAAATTCACCACATACACCTTGCCATCAATGGAAGATATCTGCCTCAGCTAAGGTAGCCTCTTCACTACCTTGCAGGTGCTGCCTAAAGCTTGGCTGAGCCCAGCTAGGTGAGAGGGACTGACCTCTGCAGGCAGAAGCATTGTGATAAAGGTCATCACGGCTCCAATCCATGAAAGGTGAAAGTATGAAGCTTCAAATATAAATGGGCAGACGTCAAGAACTGCATAAAGACGTGAGAGCTAGTCAAGGGGAACCAGCAGTGACTAATGAAATTCAGTGAAATGACACTGTTTCCCCTCATGTTTCTGGTTCAGGAAAGGCCAGCTCAGGAAAGAACAGAGCAAGATGACTGCTTGATATAAGTGCACATGTAATAACTTAATGCACAAGTTAATTGAGCCCTACACAAACACCTCAGGGAATTCAGAGAAGAAAGCTCCAAACCAGTCAATAGAAGAGATGCTTCTGCCATGGACCTCAAGAGATGTATTCTACTTAGTCAGACAACTCAAGTCACCACACAATACCGCTCAATTTTCTCTTTGCAGTGACAAAAACAGCAAAACATGGTTCTGTATAAAGACAGCAACACATAGTTCAGTTAGGGAAGCATCTCATGGCACAGAAAAATACACCAAACCGGCAACTTCAGAGAAGCAGTAAAACCAAAAAGTGAATGATGGTTTCGGACAAGGAGTAAAATAGGAAGGTGCATAAAGGTTTTAATTGTTTCAGCGCATACAGAGAAAGACAATATGTCATAGAATTAATCTCCTAAAATTTCAGCTGAAAGACTGAAGCTTTTGCGAATAATCAAATTAAGGAATAACAGGAGACAAACAGCAGGAGATAAGCAGTGCCCAAACAGATGGTAACATTCTCCATGAAAGATTTTCACATGTATTTCAGGGGGTACACACACACCCCTTCTCTGCTTGTCGCATGCCTCAAATTTGGCAGGGAGGTTGTACCCTGGCTACATGTCTTTCTCCTGTCCCACAAAATTCTTCATGAGGTGAAATTACTCTTACAAGTCACCATTTTGTTTTTATTTTCCACATTCCCCAATAAAGAAATAAACCCAAAATGGCAGCAAGCCAAACTGAAGCATAAACAGTACTGGGGAGAGGAATCCTAAATTCCTATCAGTAATCCCAGCAAGGCAATACACTTGAGCTTGAAATTCTGACAGCTGGGAGAGGTTTGGTGGTTTTTAAGGGGTGACTTTTCATTAGGAAAAACAAGCCAGAAGACATGTGTGAAGTTTCAGGAGAAGAAATTCAGGAGATGAAGTTTTCAGAACTGCAATGATAGGACAAGGGGTAATGCGTTCAAACTGAAGGAGGGACAGTCTAGGTTGGACATGAGGAAAAAGTGTTACTATAAGGGTGGGGAGACACTGGCCCGTGTTGCCCAGGGACGTGGTGGCTGCCCCGACCCTGGTGGTGTTCAAGCCCAGGCTGGATGAGGCCTTGTGCAACCTGTTCTAGTGAGGTGTCCCTGCCCATGGCAAGGGAGGTTGGGACTAGATGATCTGTAAGGTCTATTCCAACCCTTAAATACTGTGATTTTATGATTCTATGAAATGCAAAATTTTGAGGAAAAAGCATTTAACCAAAAAGGAAGGGAGTAAGTTGTTCTCTTTGCAGGAAAAGGATTTCTTCAAACACACACTCAGTGATAAGCCACAAGCAGACACATCTACAAATTGTCTTAAGTCAAAACAAAGCAATTTGAATTGCAGCTTTCAGACACTGTATATAAAACTGATGGTCTCAGTCAAGCCTGAAAGCCTGCAGTGCTTTAACTAAGCATTTTAAGCACTACCAAAAGTACCCTGCAGCGTGGATGAAGGGAGAGACAAGCATGTGAGGTGTATTTGAGGAAAACAAGTGTCTGCAACCTTCAAACTCGACTTTGAATACAAGGTACCTATATCCAGACTTCAGCTGTGTGAAGTTATATAACAGTGAGGGAAGACAAACAGTCATGATTTTAAGAATCCACAGAATCATTTCCTTGAAGGTCTGGGGGACTTCATGTGGTCTCTCTGAGCACCTAATTACATGGTCAGGTATACAGCAGCAACTGTATTTGACAAGTTTCCCTTGCATCCTTCCTCTATTCAATAATAAATTGTTTCCTTCATGTGAAAAAAGAGATATTTCCAACGTGCAACTAGAAGCCAGGTGTCCACTGGGCATCACAGGGCTGCCTGCTGTCCACATCAAGCACGAGATGCAGCTTTACAGCAGTCTCTGCTCATAAGCCATCTCTTCCACGGCCACTTTTCCTACCACATTTTGTTTGACTTTGTGTTTTAATAAAGGCAATGTGTACATACAGCAACACCTTGTGAACATACAGCCCGTAGCTCTCCAACACACACTTATAAGGAAAAAGATAACATCTCTCTCCAGTCCTTCTAAGGAAGAGAGGAGATAAAAGCTGAGAACCACTGTAACCCATGAGTTGTGTAACACTTCCTAAAAAAGCGAGGGCTATTTACACCCTTCGATATGTCACACTTTTTCCACATAAGCGTTTTGCTCTCTATCAAGACAAAGCAGAACCCAGGAGTAAGGAGAACAAAAAGGTGGATTATGCCCCGTATAGCAGTGTGCCATGCAAATGATGTCTGGTTGAGAATCTCTTGCAAAATACCAAACTGAGCACATAATCTTCTCCCCCTTTTGAAAAGACCACCCAGTCCTGAGGAAAATCCTAGATGATGTTGAAACTTTTGTTTCCTCTTTGGAGAGATACTCACCACAATTTGCTTTTGTTGTTTCTCATATAAATTTATTTGTACATTTGTAGTTTAACATGTTGGCCTTTATTTATTTTTTAAATTTTTTCTTTAACAATTGTATTTTGAACTCTAACTCTATATTTGCTAAACACTTTTAAAAGCATCGCTGCAAGTTGCTCTCCAAGGAGAATAAAGGAATGTCAAAACTAAAAACAAAATGGATTCGATCCACTCCTGGAAGTCTGATCAGTTTAACACAAGAGTCACTGTGAATCTAATCACGGCGAGCACTCACTTTGAGAACACTCACAAAGCAAATTGCAACTTTTCCTCCAACTCTCTGTTGTCTGGATTTGTTGTCCCGCCAGTCACCACCTGCTACTCTGCTTCAGATTTTTACATCTCAATCAACTTCCTCCAGTACCCCAACCAGTAGTAAACACTCTCCTTTTTGCAACAATTCTGTCCTATTGTCCTCATGGCAAGATGCCACCACTCCTGCTACTAACACAAGAGCCATCAATATTGTCATTGCCACAGGTCACACACAAAAAGAGAGAGCTCCTGTCACAGAGCCAGCACTGGGAAAATGTCATACTCTGACATAAAGTGACAATACCACGACTTCTCAATATTGCCTGGATGACTTGGCAAATCATAATTTCATTTTGTTTGGCATTACTTGTGAGTGCCGTAACTCACCCGCCTGCATTCTGCTCACTTTCACCGACTGAACTCCCACCAAGTGCCTGCCAAAGTTTCTTCTAATCTTTTAACAAAGGTTACAGATTACTGAATGACCTAGATGACTAAAGGGCTTGTTCTTATTCTTGAAACCAACCACTAAATCAGCCAGGAATAGCTTAGCAGCTCAGAGTTGTTTTCCCAGCTATGAGAGCACAATAAATTTTTCATTTCTGGAAAAATTTAAGTGCAATGCATTATAGAACATACTCGGCTTATTAATGTGAATATAAATAAAACTAAATTAAGAACAATAATTCTCTGAGGCATCTTGTTAAATGTAAGACTTGGAAGAAGTCCGTGTCTTGGAGAGGTTACCGGAACGGATGGCCTGATATATGTAGGAGTATTACATAAATGAAAAATCTCTACAGTCTCTTATAAAAAGCCCTATAAATATACATTACATGAAAAAATTACAAGGGGGATTAAAAAAAAAGAGAGACAGAAAAAATAGCTTATTCAATATCTAATGCTGCATCAAACACCTATGGACTCAGCAGCAGCTCAGCCACTGCAATAGAGAGAGCATGCATGCTGTGAGTTTTTATTATCGTACTCCTCCTCGGTCTTTTTCTAATAATGTCTAGCAATCAATTTGCTTTTTTTTCTGACAATTACACAATGGATACATATTTCTCCAGATGCATCATTACAACTCTAACTAATTGCCTGATTTGTAAAAGCTGACTTAAGGCTCATCAGCTTATAAGAGTAATTTTCCTTCTTCATAAACATCACCTTACATTCAACCATCCCAAGCAATAAAACTATAGATAAAAATTAATTCACTTAAATGATTCTTCTACAATCCTCAGCATGAACTCTCATCTCATTACTGGCCTTTGTAGAGGGGGTCTTGGGCTGTTAATGGAAGAGCTGTGTAGCAAAACACCCTACCAGGACAGCAGTGCCACAAATGCACATGCAACCTTGTCTGAGTTCATTGCTCTCCTCTGTTGATTTCATGTGACACCCAGACCCAGGGATGCAGTCAGTGTGGTTTTATGTTAGCATTTCACACACTGTGAATGCCAGCTTTCAGGTCCAGAGGGAACCTTCCATGCATGGTACCCTTGCTTATACGTGCCTTTTGCTAAGACGCTCAGAAAAATAAGACTAAGACAAGGCTATGGTTATACCTAGCAGCTGACTCTGGCACCAGACTTGGATGGCCAGCAGAATGTTGTCTGTGTTTTCTTAAGCACATAGCAATTGTACTGGACAAAATAGAAAAAAAAGCTTCTACCAGATTAAATATCAAAGAGTTTGGGGATTTTTGAACAGGTGTCTGCAAGTGTTATAGATGATCCTCATGTAAACATGTCATCTTTAAAAGGTTGTCTTTAAAAAGGAATGAAACAGTGGATGAAGAATCATAGACAAAATCCTCATCATGTATCTAAAGCACAACATTTCTCCTCCTGCTCTGAACTGAAATATGACCCTGTACTCACAAGCAAACTCCCAAACCGAGATTCTCTCTCCTCCTTTTTCACATGACAACCTTCAAGCCATTACTGCATTTTTTACATCAAATGAAACTCTTCTGTAATAAAATTCTTCTTTTTCCATCTGAACAAGTCCCAACAGCAGCAAGGAGCAACATTTTCTGCCAGCTGAAAACTAGCAGGTCTCTGAAAAGAGACTATGCCCCTTAACACTTCCCATCACACATGGCCAGATCTAGCCAATGGGACTGCAACAGGTCACAGCTGCCCCAAACTCTGATTGTCCCAATAGAGCAACTGTTTGAAGAGAAGGGGTACACAAGAAGTCCAGCTCCTTACAGGTGGCAAAAGGACATGCACGTTGTGATAACTTTGGCCAGATTATTTATTGCTAGCAGACGGATTCAAGAACCAGCTGTCTCCTGGCTGCAAACTTGGTGATGAGCACCAAGAGTAAGGCTTTGTTGCTATTCCTCCAAGGAACTCTTGGGGTTTGGTGGACTCCCCAGGAAGGTAACATTTTTTACCCTACCAATTACCTGGCGCAACAGGTCACCAACTTCAGCAACAAATCAGAGCCATCAAGTTTAGCACCAGTCTCCTGAGGGCAGGACAAAGTATACACAGTGCAGTTTAAAGCCTCGTGCTCATAGTAAACATGGCTATGTTTTAAATGCAATAGGTACTACAGAAAGAATCATGGCTCTTGCCATTTACTGCAAAGGGGTAATTCACTCCAACAAGGTGAATTTTTCAACTCCTTTTCAATACTTCCAGCAATTTTCATTAATTCCAGTAGACAGAGCATTACTGTTAAGAGCACATTACAACTACATCTAACCACACTGTCTGAAAGTCAAGGTCGTACTCTCACAATGCTGTAAATCAGCAAGATTACTTTCAGCTTGCTAAAGCACAACAACTTAGAGAAGCCAAGGTGCTTTAACTTCAAGTCAATATGCCAGATTATAAATATGACCACGTAGCATACGTATTGTTTTTATCAAGACGAAAACAATGAATTACGGGTAAATTAAACCCTCAAAACACTACCAGACTTCCTGTAAAGTTTAGTGCTTTGAACAGATAGCCATCGATAATACTTCTGCAACATAAATGTTTCTCTTAAATAGATGCAATTATTACAAATCTTTGTTCTGTATGTGACCAACTTATATAAGGCATTCAGCCACCTGAAACAAGAGGAATTATTTGAATTTGCCTGTGATACAGTCTTTCAAGTGGTTATTCTCACCCCTTCCCCCACTGAAAAAAAAGAAAAAACAAGTAAGAAAGATAGTGCTCAGCAAGTGAAAAAACAGCTCTTTATTAAAGAGCACTGTCAATCACTACTAGAATAGGAGAAAACAAGATGTTCTTTTATTGTCCCTCTTATTTAGGCAGGGATGCAAACACTTGTTATGTCCAGCCAATTTCCCAGGGCTGCCCTGAACCACAGCAGAGGTCTTTGCCTTCTGGTGGATCACCAAACCAAACTGCTTTACTCAAGGACAGGCTTCCAAAATTCCCATTTCCTTTGCCATCACTGACAGGGATGTCTTAGCTTCCACCTCGGTTCTGCCAGGACTCCCAGTCAAGAAACAGCAGCACTGGTTCATATAAAGAGGCTGATAATAAGTGCTTGAGGAAGGAAGACGGGTACAGAAGAGCTGAACGTGGAAGAATCAGCTTGCTCAAATTAGTTTAATAAAAGTACACCATGTACACAAAACCAAGGATGTCCACTGTAGGAGGCATAGCTACTGCAGCACACTTGAAAAACAGGAGGAAGGACAACTGCCTGTAGATGGACAGAGCAAAACAAACAAGAAATGTAGCAAAGCCAGGGAGTAAACAAAAGCTTCAAAGCTGTTATGCAAGACAACAATAACAGCCTCTACTTTCCAAACAATGAATCAGTGGGACTTAAAGGGCATATCAGCATCAAGACAATTCAGGCCAAATCAGCCTAAATATCAAAACAAAGATTTATTTTGGTCAAAACTAAGTAGGCTATTTCCTCTGCTCTTCCTGCTCTTCCATAGCCTGTGCCTGACACAACAGAAGCCAAAACACAGGCTTAATCTTAAAGTGCCTCTGCCCTTCAGGGGCTTTTTCACTCACTTCTGAAGTTGTCATCAGATATGCGAACAGGCTCATTTGGATTGCCTTTGTGTTCTGTGAGGAGATCCATTGATAGTTAAAATACAACAGGCTTTAGAAAATGCCCACAGGCTAATTACTCAGAGATTGGAGGCAAAAAAAAGGATTTTAATTACAATGTTCTTAGATTATTATATAAAACACATTTATCACACTGCTTGTGCAGACAGGACCATACCCTACTTTCATGAGTAACCTAAAAGCAACACTTTCATTTCACTGGAAGTTTATGGGACTTAGGTTTTGCATTTGTTACTCAGCTTTGAGCTCCTTTTCCATTGCAGCAGCTTGCCAACACAGCCACATTCAGCTTTTTTGTCTAGGACTGTGACCACAGGCCAGCCTGAATACAGTGACTATTCACTGAAAGGAATGTTGGATGCAGTACATGGACCTCGCCAGCTTATTTCCCAATTCAGCAGAAACATGCAAAGACCTGTATGCAGTACTGGTGTGCTCTCTCAGACAAAAACACAACCTGGTTTAAGTTTAGAAGTCTGTTGTGCAATGTTTGCTAAATGTCACCAGGAAAGCTGTCACTAGAAGCTTTGGTCTTCCTAAAACATTTCAAACTACAGCAAGACAGGAATGGAAAAATCTCTGAAAGCTTTAAGAAGGTGTAAAAACACCCTCCTTTTTCAAGCCTTTGTTTGTCTTACAGTTCAATGGGACCACAATATAAATCAACTTCTCCTGCAAATCCAGAAGAAATGAGAACCCTGTTAAGGTTTTTCAGATACTTACTCAGCATCCTTATAGATCACTTTTATTTGCCTTAGTACTGACAAATGAACTTGCACAACTTCACCTGTTAGAAAAGCGCCCTCTCCATCCTCCCATCTCCTGACTTCAACCAGAGCAGGTTTCCTAAATACTGCTAAGCAGGCGAAGCTAGCGTACCTACAGCTGGAGAGAAAACAGCTGGAGAGAAAACAAAAACACCTATGCTGTGTGCTCAGTTCCACCAAGGCTTCACACTTCTAGGAGAAAATACCTGCACAGCAAGCTATACCATAGTAGCAAAAGCAGCCATCTCCATTTGGTCAAGAGGCTTTTCTAAGTCATAACTGCGACCAGTAGAAAATCTAGTCCTTGAAGGCTGGCAGAAAAACCTCTGATCACACTCACTGCGCATGTGGTGAAAGGCTATACCTCATAACAACCTTCAATGGAGAAGAAAGGTCTTCTACTGACACCCAACTCATAATTACAGCAAGATGCCATAGGGGTATGAAGAAAATTAAGTACCAAATAGCACAACAGACAAGTCTCTTGAAGACAATTTAAAGATAAGGGATTTCCCCAGGTTGTCTTAACCTGGTGCCTCTTTCATCCTCTGCTGGTAATTGTCCATGCAATCAACTGAACCAGTGGCTGGAGCAGGGACATGCCTTATCTGCAGCATCCATAAGTGAAAGAGGACACCAGGGGCAAGGAAACACGTAATGGTTAAAAACTGAAGAGTGACACGGAAGATCCAGCTGGCTCACAGAATCACCCACGGCATGACAGGCACATCAGTGTCATAACTGCTGAAGATGGTACTTGGCTCCCAGCAGCTGTTGTCTGCAACAGCTTCTCCAACTCACTGCTTTGAGGGTGATGCTTTACAAAGAGACATTGTCAATTGTTTATCAGCACTCTCCATCTGACTCACAGCTAGGGTCAAAACAAAGAGCTACAGCTTACAGTACTTAAAACAGAATAGCATCACAAAAACCACAAGGCAGACTAATCCAGCCCTCAATTTAAAGAACAACGCACTAAAAAAAATTGATGTTTACTGTAAGCATCCTTGTAACTAAAACTTCATCCTAGAATCATAGAATGGTTAGGGCTGGAAGGGACCTTAAAGATCTAGTTCAACCCCTCCTATCACTAGATCAGGTTGCTCAGGGTCCCATCCAACCTGGCCTTGAACACTTCCAGGGATGGGGCATCCACAACTTCTCGGGCAATCTGTTCCAGCGCTTCACCACCCTCTGAGTAAAGAAATTCTTCCTAACATCTAATCTACACCTGCCCTCTTTCAGTTTGTCCCTTGTCCTGTCACTATGTGCCCATATAAAAAGCCCTCTCCCTCCTTTTTATAACCCACACTTATGGTACTGGAAGGCTGCAAAGAGGTCCCACTGAAGCCCTCTCTCCTCCAGCCTGAACAACCCCAACTCTCTCAGCCTGTCTTCGTAGGAGTGGTGCTCCAGCCCTCGGATTATCTTCATGGCCATCCTCTGGACCCCCTCCAACAGGTCCACAACTTTTTTGTGTTGAGGACCCCAGACCTGGACATAACACTCCAGGTGGGGTCTCACAAGGGCAAAGGGGCAGAATCAATTCCCTTGACCTGCTGGCCTCGTGTGTGCTTTTGATGCAGACCAGGACACATTTGGCTTTCTGGGCTGCAAATGCACATTGCCAGAGCATGTCCAGCTTTCCATCCACCAGCACCCCAAGTCCTTCTCTGCAGAGCTGCTCTCCAATGACTTCTTCCTCCAGTCTGTACTCATGTCCGGGATGCCCCCAATCCAAGCGCAGCACCTTGCATTTGGACTTGCTGATTTCATGAGGTTATCATGCCTAGACACCCTCCATAAACACTGCAAGTTTCCATCCCTCATATATGTGGCCTCCTGTATGACTATCAGTGGTCACCCAGTACAGCACATAAAAATTCACACACCACCATGTCAGTGTCATACTTCAATCACAAAACAAATGCCCCTTACAAAAGAACAGTTCTGTTAACAGTTCTGCAATCTTAGACACATTCAAGCCAAAATACCTCCTTCTGTATAAAAGGGAAATAACAGTTGCACATCTTCAACTTTGAAAAAGAATTTGAGTTACACTTAAATAAACAGGGTGGATCACAGCTGAATGTAATACACAGTAGGACTTCATAAGTCTTGATGGCATCTGGGCAGAAAAATGTGATATTGACACAGTTGCCTGGACACTCACAATATTCAGAAGCTTGGAGATGCTCTCAACACTACAGCATTCAGAGCAGCTGTACTGTAGTCTTGCACCTATGGGGCACATCACCAGCGGCACACAATGTAAACAGCACATGTATCCCATGCACACAGAGGCTTGGTGAGTTTGCTTTGTGTTCTTAGCAGGGGGGAGAAGCAAGAATTCCCTCCAAAACACACATAAAACACTGAATGAACCAAGGAGAGAGAGGCAGTATTTCCCACTAACCCAGCTTTTTCTGCTCAGTGAAGTAACCAGAAAGCAGGAGGTGGGCAATTGCTCTTTCCACCTTGCCTCTTAAAAACTGAACACAGAACATCTAGTATCTGAAGATACTAGAACAAAAACCACTACTAATCTTAGCTACAATAACAACCACATACCTCCACAGCACAGTTAAAATTTTTAAAGAAATGTTGGATACAATTAAAATGTAGGTCAAATTATTAATCTATGCATCCCCAAAACTAGTGTTCTTCCACTTTTAATATGGGTAATCTCAGGATTATTCAGGGCATCTCAACACTTCCTATCACCACAAAACAAAACATGGGAAAAAAAAAACAAGACACCACAGTTGCCACGGCAACCTCTACTCATTCCTCAAACCTCTCATTCCTATAGGGCTTTCCAAGTTGCATCAAGCACAGATGTGTATAAAACTATAGGATTTACATGAAAAAAAACCCAGATTTGGAAAAAAGAAAAAAAATTGCAGACAGCAAAGAAGCACAGTCCTGTGCCAGCTGGGTAAGTACACTCAATATTTTCTTCAGTGCGGTTACTACAAGGCTATTGACATGGTCAGGAAGCTAAAGGCAAATGATTCATATGGTGGTGAATCAGGAAAACAAAACACTCACAAGGCACTAATTCCAGAAAGGCTAACAAACCGAAGGTGCTAATCTCTGTGATAGTTTTCTTCTTTTAAATCCCCATTCTTAATTTTATTCACTTTAAGCATTTAAAACAGATTCCTGTTAAGAAAGAGTGAGGAGTTTAGTTCCACCACTTAGACCTGAGCCATCGATGAGATTCAGGACTATATTTATCTTGAAAAGAACAGTCTCTTTCACATGCATAAGATCATATAAAGTTCATAGAAGCTGAGTGTTTACATCTCTCTGGGAACAGAATCCTGCAGTGACAAGTTATATACACCATTGCAGAGTACATCAGAACTTCCAAGGCATCATATCTTTGCTCACAAAACAGTACAGTTTAAAACCTATCCCCAAAAAACTATAAATCTTTCCTAAAGAGTGACCACATATATAAAGGCTTCGTCTATTTTGGTTTGGTGTTGTTTGGTGTGGTCTTTTCAATTGATCTGATTGGTGGGGCAAGTTTTTGTAGCACTTGCTCTTAGTTTTCTATGTAATGAATTACCAACTCATGCAGAAAGGCTTCCCATGAGAGTGTATGTAAAAAAAGAAGTTACACTAAACAAAATTGAAAAAATAAAACTAAAGAAAGAGTAATATATATCCATTATCTTACTGACTTGTTTTTTAAAGCATCTGTTTACTCCACCTGCAAAAAAATTTACTCAGCCCAGACCTTTGTTTCAAGTCTAGGGGCTTCTTTCTACACTAGATTCATTCCAGGATTGCTAGTCCTAATCAGTTTCCCATGCAAATTTCTATGTGTGATGCTTTTCACTGTCTCTGCCACCCTAACTAGATTCTGAAGAAAATCTGTCACCTCACAAAAGGCATTTTCTATTCTGAAAGAAAGCATCCAGGGCCTCAAACAGCACTAGTCTTTGCTCTTTCTGTTCAGATCCTTCCCTCATGCCATCTACATGCTCAGAGAAATCTTAGCAATTTCCTTGTATTCTTCTGCCTTCTTTTGCAGACCCCAACCAAAGAAGGTCCCAGCCACACAATGATTTCAGCTCTGAGGAAGTATTTTTGTTTGAAACACTTAAGGAAACGGTTAGTGGAGTATTTCTATGTTCCCTGGTTAACAAGGTGTCCCAGATATTATCTCCACACTCTGCAGAGAAAGTATTGCAAAAAAATGATATTCTCATTTCCTGAATTACAGCATGACAAACCAAGACACTAAAAAATGACACAATCTGCCCAGCAGAAAGAACAGCAATGAGGAACAGAGATTTTTTGTTTTACTATGTATTCCTGCACTTCAACTGGATTTCATATTTCCTTGCCACTGTAATCTAATACTACCCTGCAGAACATCACAATGCTCCTATTTTAATACCTTAAGTTCAAATAATTCAGTTTTTTCCAAGAAAATCTGTTCAGCCAGGTATTCAGAACATCTCTAGTAATATTCTGTATGTAAAAACTTTAGGGATGGATTAAGCTGTAGTCAAATACAGAAATGTTTATTCTAATTATTAGTTGCTTTAGATCTTAAACAACGTTATTTTTAAATAGCAGATGGCACAACAATTATACCATAAAAGTGGTATTTTAAAAGAAGCCAAACAGGTGAGCAATATCAGCATTTCACATTCATAATCCTAAACATATTTCCAAGTAAATCACTCATATGCAGCTTTAGACAGGAAATAAAGCAACAAATATATAAAATAACTTCAAATGCATGTACTCTTCATATAAATATATGCAAATATATATGTACGAATACACAGACACACACATGCACACCCCCCCATTTTTCTGGAGCTGAGCAAATAAAACAAATTAAATAAAAACAGGAAGTAAAACCACGGGTCTGTACTGAATGACAAACTTCCACAAGTGACACAACAGTAGGCAACAACATGGTTGAAAAGGAAGAATACTCTGGTAGCACATTTAGAAAAAAAAGAAGCATGCATTCACTGTGTTCTTTATCACACTGTGATACACACACATTAGCTCTTGCTCTCTGCTTGGGAGTGTTTTCTGACAGGCTTCTCTCAAAACTGAAAGGTGCCATTAAATAGAAAGGCTGGGGGGAAAAAGACCCTCAAAAGAACAGGAACTGATTGGCACATACTGTTTTATCCTTTAGAAAGGTGTATATGTTACACACACAACCCATTCTTTCCCCAGCGGAGCTGAGTCAAATTAAACACATTCAGGTAACTTAATGATCTGTTTTTCCTAGGTGTTACAAAAGCAGTATCACCAAAGGAATTTTCCTGAGTCAGCTCAGGATGGACCTAATTGAGCAACAAGTAGTCCAGAAGGAAGTCCGTTTGAGCTGACGAAATGCAGAGTTAGAAACAGCTCTGGAAGAAACTAGTGAGATAAACAAAAGGCAAAGATCAGTCCTGGATTGCTTGATTCAACAATAATTCAAATCTGCCACCGGAAAGACGAGCTTCAAAATCAGGAAGAGAACTAGGTTTCTATGGGATACCAAGCAACAAAGCAGCATTATAGACGAATTAAAAAGACCATGAAATCAAGAAGGAGAAAACAGACAAGCAAAGGGACCCTGCACAAAGAGCACCCACTGGAAAATACGCAGCAAAATTCCTTATCCCTCGGCTTGGAACTCAGAATAAGGGTGTAGGGTGGCCGAATCAACAGAAACATTTGTTACAAACTGCCAAGAGTAGCACCAAAGCTGTAAACCTTGCATGACATTCTTTCCGGCAGTAAAAGCAGGAGACCCCACCTGGAGTTACATGATAATTGGGTAATTAATGCACATTATACCCAACACAGCCCTTGCTATAAAGCAATTGTCAATGCAAAGTGATTGCTTAACGGGGTTATTTCACGTGACAAATCCCACGAAACTGATTAACGTTATCGGGAAAACATGGAAACAAAAAAAAACATCATTCCTACAAAAATTGCTGAATGCTAAGCTGAAGCAGGACTGAGTAACCACACAAAGATGCAGGTCGCTGAGTAAGATGCCCTGCAACCCATTTTAATACAAACTTCTACACCCACAAAGCAGGAAGGGATGCATGCCACCTCTAGAGCAAGGGGAGGTGTTACTGACGTACCGGTTTCCGAAAAGAAAGCAAACCTTAAGCAGGGAGTGCATTAGCACACACCAAATGCACGCAAACATCACAGAAAATCAGAACAGGCAAGTGCTTCTCCACCCAGGAAGTACTGAGGTCACTTGTGACTGAAACACTGCCCACATTTTAAAGAAAATGCTGTTAAATGGCTCAGTACAGTACTTAGAAAATGTTTTACGAGGAAAGCCTTAAAGTCCTTTGTTTATGACAAAGAAATAACTAGTCAGGCATTTATCTCCCACACAACTGCATGAAAGAATAAAAAACTTTATAGACGCTTAGCACAGCACTACAGGAACTATGGTCTGTGGGGAACTTAACAGAGGGAGACTGAAATACTTTGTGCAAGATTAAAAGGACCAGAGGGTATTAGCCTTAAAGATGGTTGAGGAACACCTGAAAATACTAAGTCTAAGCAATATTAGGTGAAAGATCATCTAGAACAGAAACCTGCAGAGCACGAGCTGCAGCCACTCCACACCATGAGGGGTTGATGAGCACCTTCTTTACTGCTTTTGTCACTGATTACTGCGTCAAACTGAGGCAATAACACAGATGATATATGATATATGAAAGTGCTGTGCAAAGCCTGGTATTGGATTACTGGCTTTAGCACTTTCTGCGGTAAGTTATTTACTATCTAATTGAGTTTCTGGACTGAAATCTGAGCTAATGCTATCAACACAAGCTATAGCTTCCAGCTACGAAAGCCGAAAGCCGTGTGAATCCTGGTAAAGCTCTCTGTCCTTTTGTCTGCATCACTGGTGGTGACAATGGCATTTTCCTCTGATGCACTGTCAGAAGGAGGTGGAGAAAGGAAAAACATAAGTTCTGTTTACTACAACAGGAACTATGCTTCAAATCCAGACCAGTAAATTGCATCTATCAATGTGTCAGCCAATGCTCCAAACATTTTCCCAAACATATATTTCTGCTTGACTAGAACTGAGCCAAGATTGTGTGTTAGGTATTATTTTGGGGGAATGCTTTTTGGTTTTTGCTTTTTTTTCCTTTTATGACAGTCTGCATTTGTTTCCAAGATTAATTCAGAGTCACATGTCCTCATGTAAGTTTTAAAAGCAGGAAAGTCACATCCACTCAACAGCATCTCAACCACAAACTCACATTGTGTCTCAGTATCAAACATGTTATTGTTGTATGGAAAGGCCCCACCACCGACCAGGAATAAAGTCAGCAGGTCTTGGAAATTCAAACCGATTTTACTACGGCAAGACTTTACTACGGCTTTGCCTTCTTGCAGCTTTTTAGTTCAAAATGCACCAAAAGCAAAACTAGCTCATCACAAGAAGGAAGAATTTGTTTTCCTTTTGAACTGGAAGCATTAAGACTTTTGGGGGAATCTCATACATCACTCACTTTCTTCAAAACAGACCTGAACAAAACCTGCAGGGTCAGGGATGTTTCAGACATCTGTCCCAACAAGAGAACTAACTAGACAGGGTGCAAGTTCAAGGGGGTTGCTCCTTGTCCCTTTATTCCCTGCTACAATTTCCATATTCCAATAAACTCCTTGTTCATCTAACTCTTGTCTTTGAACTAAAACACATCTTCCCTATCTGACTCTTAATTTCTTAGAACAGCCTTTAAATGTAGTAGACTGCATTCAAAACACATCCAGAATGTCCATCTGCAGACTGCTGCAGAGATGCTGTCTAAACATCTCCAGGCTCTCCTACACCAGCAAGGAACAATATGGCCTGCCTATGTCTGGGACATGCCTGTATGAATCACAGCAGCTTTACTTCTGTCTTGCCAAATCAGAGATTTATGGCACATATATAACTCAGATTCACCATTTACATTTTATTCTGAAAAAGCTGTGGTGCTGTCAGCTAACATCTAAATCAGATTAGGAAAAACATGGATTCATGCAACTTGGAATCAAGTTTGGAGGTTCTGCTTAGAAAACAGAGCCTAAAAATAATTTTAAAAACCCAACAAAAACACAAAACGCCCCTCCCAAAACAGAAAACAAGGATGCTGTTTCCCAAAGTATTATTTGACTTAGAGCCTTAGTATCAAGACAGCTACCCTACCTGCTCAAATGACATTTCCCTAGCAGGAATAGGCACAAAACATACCAAAAAGTCCATGACAGCAGCTTCGCATAAATGTTCTAATGAAATACATAAAGATATAAAACCCCTAAAAACGGTTAAACAATTGTTAAATTTGCTAACAAATTTGTTTATTACTTAAATCCCTTACATTTTACCTTTGGCTCAAATAAACCAAACCAAGGTCACATTAGAAAGTTTTATAGCACTGGAAATATTTGCAGTCCTGAAAATGTACATATTCACATTTCCTCCTACTTTTTCTTCCTTAGTGTTTTATGGAAAATAAAAGCACTGTGAAAAGAAATTTATTTATTGGGGGCTAAAATTAATCCCAAGCTCCAAATTAAAATATCTGCTAGCTGTCTTTTACTGCATGGCTCCTCTGTGCACTACCAGTGAGAGCTCTCTTTGTTTCTTACACAGACTTCATATATTTTTCATTTTTAAGATGCACACATGCACACACAAACCCCCAATCACTTACACTGCCTCTTCCTTGCCAAGCCTGAAGAAATTAAACCCACTCAAACCTGAAATGCCCAGACTTTGGAAAGCAAGAACAATATAAGACAGCAATTTTTCATGTTACAATCCAAGCAGTACTTATTATTTCACACCCTCACATTTATCAAAGGAAGTCACAGCTACAAAGAGCAAAGTGGTAAGAAAAAGAGTCACTTACAAAGGGTTTACAGAAAACAAACTGGGGGGATGGCAGGGGAATAAACCACAGATGCAAGCTTGGTTGACTGGTATTACAACAAATATGTGCACATAAGCTTAATACAGTGACATCTTCAGACCCAACTGGACATGTAATCTGCATAAGAAGACTACTGCCTTCCCTGTAAAATTTCACTTGTAAAAAGACCTTGCTGATATAACAAGAGAACTGTAATTCTCCCTAGGAGTATCTTCAATCCCATAAAAAGTGCTGGCAACAGTGGTTCTGGGCCTGGAGAGGGATGCAGTATCTTATTTTTAAACAGGCAGATAAGATCCAGGACCATTTGCGCCTTGTATGGAGGACATCTCTTCTAACGTATTTTTCTAAGTTTACAAGAAGAAAAGCTAGGGACCACTTATCTTGGCCTGTACTGTCAGAAATGCCTTAAGAATTCATTTTATTTTCTTGTATGTTTGCTACACAACTACATAAGCCACACAGGTATGTACCAGTCTGCTGTCGTTGATAAGTTTACTGAAAAACTGCACAGACTTGACCGTTCACATACAGAACATGCTGTTTTCCAAGGGTCAAAAGCATGATCGCAATTAAAACTCAAATCCACTTAGGCCACAACTACCCAGTAAGAGAGGCTTCTGTTGGAGATTTTTTCTCTCCTCTTTTTTTAACCGATGGAGTTTCTGCAGCAGCATGTTTCGTTCCCTTCAGAGTTTG
>NW_008656462.1:0-1792 GCF_000695815.1 Acanthisitta chloris | reverse complement strand
GAGAACACAAAGTAGCATCAGGAGACTGAACACCTGAACCCACGGACTTGGAACAGTAATAACTGCAAATTTACTGTGAAAAAGGCCCCTCGATAGCTTCATTTTGAAGCCTGTAGGTGGTTTATAAAAAGGACTCCAAACAACATCAGCTCAGCTGCAATTACACCTGCAATCCTAGACTGTGTGGAGAAGCAAAAGGAGACACCAATTATTCACCAAGTTTTATAAGTCTCCAGCAAATGTTTTCTCCACTAACAGCTGTGTGGGGTTGATTGTTGTTTTTTTTTTATTAGCCTGGCACTGCCAGAGGTCACCTTTTTATCACTTGCTAAAGAGCAATGATCAAACTCCATTAGTTAAAGCAAACAGGACAAGGAGGTAACTAAATAGAATTCACTAAAAATATCATTCAAGAAATCATATTAGCATTTATTAAATAGCTTGAAGAGAATGACCTGCCAAGGTATTCCACAAGGTACAAGAGCTGTCAAAAGCAGCCACCATGAGGTATTTTTGAAATTTGTGTAGCAGAGAGCTGTTGGAAAAGCAAACATGACAGGAAGCACAGCTGGCTGAAAACAGACAAACAACAACAAAAAAAATCACCCAAAGGAGACACAAATGTGCCAAGTGCCATTACAGGGTTTTCCCACACACCCTCTGCAGGAGGTTACATTTCATTTAATGAAAACTACATTCCCTCTCATATTACCCCACACACAGGCAACTTATGTGGGGTGGAGGTTTCACAGGTAGGTTTAAAAGAGGTATCTTAACAGTGCAGCTTGGAGGTGCCTCACTAGCACATGTTTATTACACAGTGGTGCTAAAGATCCTTAGTCAGAATTCTGCCTGAAAAGTCAAAGGGGAAAAACAATTCCAGAACACGAACTGTCAGTGTAGTTTTCAAACTACAAAAAAACCCTAACTCAAGTTACAGCTATGCACTACCTTTAAGTATGCAATATGTGAATCGAAAAATGTGAGACATCCCAGACATAAGCCTTTCACATTTTTCTACCTGTTAACATTGCCAAAACTGTTCAGCTCTACGAGTCACAAAATTTGGACCCAAATGCCCACTTTTGTGACTCCAATAATTTGTCCTTTTTTAAGCCAGCAATTGGACAGAAGACCATAAAGGCCTAGCTTTGTGCTTATTCCCAGCATAAAAAAATTTCACTCAAGTTTGGGGCTTTTTCGCTGGTTAGGGTAACCAGTGACTTTCTGCAATGCAGATGAAGCAACACACCTCTCAGAGAAGTTAAAAGCAAATATAAAAGCATTCATGCAAGACCTTTTTTCACACCATGCAGGAACATGACTTCCACCCAGCTTAATCCTGCACCCTCTTTACCCACGGCAATGACAAATACAGGAGATATGTCAAGAACTGGAGGATAATTGTTCTAGACCTACAGCCTTGTTTGATACTCACCCAAACAAGGCTCTTGTACAACCTGACCCTTCGAGACATAGTCTTGGAGCTCCAATCCAAGCCGACAGGGCTGTATATATGCCCAATAAAACATAAAGGTGCAGTTTTGTTTTTGTTTGAGGTTTTTTTGTTGTGTTGGGGTTTTTTTTCCTTTAAAGAGAGACACAGAGATCCCCTCTTTGCCCTACAACAGCGCTTGATTTCACTGCACCAGAACAAGTCATGATTTTATCACCATCAAGAACCTCAGCTGCCATGCAAGTCAGCAAGGAGACATAGCGATTCCTTCTCCCCTCTCTAGCAACAGAACAAGCTCGAAAGGTTCAGCCTGCAGACAGGTCGCAGCTCCTTCAG
>NW_008656461.1:2524-3465 GCF_000695815.1 Acanthisitta chloris | reverse complement strand
GATGATGGGCACAGGATGAAGGGGCACAGAGTTGGGATCACCCGGGTTGTGTCTGATCCCAGGGATGCTCCCTCCCCCTGGATGATGGGCACAGGATGAAGGGGCACAGAGTTGGGATCACCCGGGTTGTGTCACATCCCAGGGATGCTCCCTCCCCCTGGATGATGGGCACAGGATGAAGGGATGCAGAGGGAGGGACAAGGGTGCCCTGCCCACCCTAGCGATGTGCTGGCTCCAACAACCAGAGCCTAAGGAAGGGAAGTGGATTCTCCACCATGCCAGGACCCGAATCCTGGGAGCTCATGGCATACGTCCGTGCCCACCGAGCCCTGCTGCCCCCACCCCTGGTGGCACAAGGTCCTGGGATGTGGATGGGAGGGACACAGAGCCTTCTGCAGGCGCAGACGTGCCGGTGGGTGGGTGAGCAGATCCCCCTCCTCACCGCAGCCCAGCCTGTCCCGAGGGTCCTGGTGTCACCTGGCTGTCACCCCGGGGCCACCTTCCCGTGACGTGTCCCCACCACGCGAAGGTTTTTGCCGCGCCTGCCGCTTCCTGCCCCTCGCAGGAGGCGGAGGAGCGAGCACAGGCAGAGCAGCAGCTCTGCCCACCCTGCCGACCCTTCCCCATCCCACCACCGCGGGCACCGGGAGGTAGGAGCGTGGGCTGGGGTCGGGGTCAGGGTGGGATTGCAGCCAGGACAAGCAGCGAACCCCGAGCAGAGGGATGCAGGACCCGCCAGCGCCGGGAGGTGCAGGGATGCTCCTTCCCACCGTGCGACGGAGGATGGGAGGGCGCAGAGGGAGGGAGAGGGATCCCCTGCACTTCATCCCAGCCATTCCAGTCGGATCTTACCCGCTCCGAAGGGGGAAGTGCAGCCCAGGAAGGTCTCGCGGAGGAGCAAAACCTTCAGCTCTTTTCACATCGGATCCGACCCGTTCCAA
>NW_008656461.1:0-2466 GCF_000695815.1 Acanthisitta chloris | reverse complement strand
GGCGAGTAAGGACGAGCCCCCCAATTTCACCCAGGATTTCCATCCAGCTGGGGGATGCACCACGAGCTGGGGACAGTGGCATTGTGCCCCGTTGCCTGGCCGTGCCCAGGCAGGACCTGCCCCGAATTCTTCTCCCTGGCACTCCCCAAGTGGCGTTGCCGTAGTTTAGGTTTTGTTTCGCTTTGGCAACACCCTCCCTGCCTTCCCCTGCCTTCCCCCGCCCGCCGGGGCGCAGCGCCGGGCGATGCCGCCGGTTAAAGGTGGAGCCTTTCCCCCCGGCTGGATCCTCCTGCCCTCCGACAAGCCTCGACCAGCTCCTCTGACTCAGCTTTGCCTCCCGGATCCAGCCAGCCCCAGCATCTTCCACCCCCTCAAGCACCTGCTGGGGATTAACGCTGCTCTGCCTGCTGGTGGTGGCTCAGGGTTGAGCTCGGAGTCCTTTGGGAGCTGCTCACCCTCTCCCTCCCCTTCCCAGGGCTGAACTGACACCCTGAGGATTTCGGGAGGATTCACACTCCTCCTCCTGCTCATCTCCTCCCCAGCCAGCTCACCTGTTCCCTGGGCTTTTCTCCTGGGAGATCCCTTCCCACCCTGTGGGCTCAGGGTGGTCTCCCTGGGGAGGAGGAGAGTGATGAGCCCAAGGGAGCACAAGGTGAAGGTGGTGCTGACCCAGGGTGTTGGTGGGGCTGGGGAAAGGGTTGAGGATGGGACTGGGATTATCCTGCTATCATGCTGGGAGTGACTGGGAGTGATGGGCATCGTGTTGGGAGTGATTGGGTCCACATTGGTGCCAGCTGGCAGTGATTGAGACAGCGCTAGGGAAAATTGGGATCAGGTTGGGGGTAACTGGGATATGCAGGGAGCGGCTGGGCCCATGCTGAGGGTAACTGGCATATACTGGGAGCCACTGGGCTCCTGCTGGAGGTGACTGGGATCATTCTGGGAGCACACTGAGGGTGACTGGGTGGTCACGGTGCTCTCACACCCCCCAGTGCCCCATGGGCAGCAAGGAGCCACAGGGCAGCTCAGGGCCCTGAGAGAGGCTTCACTGCTCTGAGTCTGAGCTTGTTTGTCCCCATTCCCTGGGACAGGGCACCCCATGGATGACAAGCATCCCCTCTTCATCACCTTCAAACCCACTGAGGAGGACAACAGAGCCAGCACCAAGGCAGAACCTGGCACAACCCCTGTCCAGCCCCAGGGACACCACGACGGACACGGCAGGGTAGGATGTGAGGGGTCTGTGCCCCCAGTTCACACACTGTGTCCTCCTGGGCTGCACTGGGAGCCTTGTGCAGGGAGCAGGACATCCTCAGGGCATGTCCTCAGCCTCCCCTTTGGCTGCTCTCCCCTTCCCTCCAGGTCCCTCCAGGCTCCTGTTCATCCCCACCAGGATGGGCCCCACTGGAGGGTGACCCACATCCAGAGCTGGTGGCCCTCCGTGCCCGGACGAGGTTGTGGTTTGAGCAGACACAAGCCCAAGGTCTGAGGGCTGAGGGGAAGGTCCCTACCTGGTTCCATGGCTTCATCACCCGCAGGTGAGCGGGAGGGAAGCTGAGGCAGGGAATGGGGTGACCCTTTCAGCATCCCCAGCCTCGGGCTCCAAAACAGGGAGCTGGAAGTGGTTCTGGGCACCTTCCCACAGGGAGACAGAGCAGCTGCTGCAGGATCAGCCCCAGGGCTGCTTTCTGGTTCGCTTCAGCGAGAGCACCGTGGGCTTCGTCCTCTCCTACAGGTGAGACTCCAGCCCCATCCAAGGGGCCGAGGCACTCTGTGCCCTCCTGCCCTGTGCCAATCCCATCCCTCTCCCGCAGGGGCAGGGATCGCTGCCGGCACTTCGTCCTGGACCAGCTGCCCGACGGGCGATACGTGATCCTGGGGGAGCAGAGTGCCCACGCCAAGCTGGCCGAGCTGCTGCAGCACTACACCACGGCCCCTGTCACACCCTACCACGAGTTCCTGACCGTGCCATGCACCAGGGTGAGGGCACAACCCCTTCTGACCCCGGGGAGTCATTCCAGCTGCATGGATGGGGCGACATTCCCTAGCCAAAGGAACGGGATTGGAACCAGAGCCACCTTGGCCGTGGGGAGTGAGGAACAGCCCCATGAGCAGCACCCACCGGCTCTGCCCTGCCCATGCCCTCCCCAGCAGCTCTCTGCTCTCCTCGCAGGAAGATGAGCCCCGGGGAGGGATGCAGACCCCAACTGGCAGCAACGCCGCGTGTTCCCCACGGAGCGAAGCACCAGCAAAGCTCCTGGAGCACAGCCCTGTGTCCTGGGCCCCCCCAGGAGCCAGGCAGGGAGCCTCAGCCCACCCTCAGCCCGCAGAGCCCGACGGGGACTCCCCCAGGGAGGTAACCACGGGGCAGAGCAGAGGGGATGGAGGTGCTGAGCCCAGGGCAGGAGCCACAGCTCTCACCAGGTGGAGGGACACAGCCCTACCCACCACTGACCCATGCTGGAC
>NW_008656460.1:406-6426 GCF_000695815.1 Acanthisitta chloris | reverse complement strand
TCAGGTTTTAGAGACAGATCAGAGCTGGTTCTGGCAAGAGGGGAAGAAATTGCTCTTTGTTGTTCACAAGCTGTAAAATTGGCCTTTGAGGGCCTGAACTCCAACACAGCTGCTTGCCAACAGTAGGAAGTATTGTACTGCATTGCAATGCCAGGCACAGGAATTTGCAGTTGACCACTGGCATGTTCAGGGCTGGCACATGATACAGAAGGTTTTGCTTATTATTTCTGACTGGCTGTGATGCGTGATGTCAACTGCCCAAGGAACTCACCACTGCTGCTGATAATGCTGCTCAGTTCAAATATCCTCTGGGACCAGATGGCAACTTTCAATTTTTGCACATTTATCTCATGAAATCATCATATCTTTTTTTGTCAGTTTAGCTTGTTTAATTGTAGAAGTTGTTAGCTGTCCCAGGGAAAAATCTGTGCTATCAAACCTACTGGTATCTTGCTGGATGTTTTTCACTCAGTTACGTTGGTAATTTTTAAGAAAAAAAAAAAAATATCTCTTCTCTCCTTCAGGACCAGAATACCAAATTTATTAAGGTGAAAGATGCGAATAAGAAATAATATTTTATGAAATGTCCTCATAAGAAATTATCTTCTGTGAAGCATCTTACATGTATTTAGGTGAGAGACTGAGTCCAAAACAACATTCTGTTTTCTGGACTTCCCTTTCCAGCAGCCGAAATCCAGATTCTATGGCATGCACACAAGTGCTTAGCTCATGTGGTGCTAACAGCCTGTAGCTGGGTTCTCATTTTATCCCTTTTGCCTTTGCTAGAGGTTTGGAAACTGCCTTGGAATCACAGTTGTTTGCTGAGAGGAACTTAATCTGGGGTCCAGAACATTCGTTATTCATGTTCCAAGAATGGAACCTCAGGATTAGTGTTCCTCCAAATTTTTGTGCCTGTGTGAATTGCAGTTCTCTGTGTGTTTAGGCTTCTCTAAGCTTCTCTCTCCCCTTCCCCCCTCCCTTTTTTTTTAAAGATACTTATGGGAGCTAAACTCATGCTGTACTAGTAAATGCTAAGTCTAGGAACCTCAGGATCATTCTGAAACTCCTGATGAAGGTTTGAAAGTCTGGTATGAAGTCCAGGTCCCACTAATGTCTGCTAATTTCATCCTAGCATTATATTTTTGTACTAAGGAGGAAAAACCAGGAGACTTTCTGAACCACAGAGGTTAGACTTTGCTACTAGTCACAATGCTCAAAGCTATAGGAGTGGAGAGAATTATCCCCGAATAACACAGAAAAAAAGCAAGAGCAAATTAGAAGGAATTTCCAGCCTGAGACAGAACTAGCATCTCCCAGACTCCTGAAATCTGTCCTCTGTTACTGCTGTTTCACAGATTAGTGAAATTGCAATAATTGGAGAAATTATGTGGTTTGCTTCTGAACTACCTGTATTTAATTCAGATTTTCAAAGGCTAATTTGAAAGCAGAAAACCTTTTTGGAACCACTGAAGGAAAAGAACAAAACAAAATTACCATTACCCAGGTAACAGGACTAGAAATAGACTCAGTATTAGTCAACTTAGCATATACACCCTGCAGCTTGAACTGGGATGCAAATCTGTTCTGTTCCCAGCACAGCAGTGGCCTGAATTCCCACTGCTTTGTGTGCACATTTCCCCAGGGAATAAGCTGCATAGCTGTGCCAAACCGATATCCCCAGCAGTGGGAGCTAAGTAAGTGACGCATGACTGCAAGACGACAGCATGTGATGCAAGACACACACAGGACAAACTGCTGAGAGACGCAGTTCATGGCTGAGAGCTTTATGCCCATTGCCACGAAAGGACTTTGTTCTTTTCCAGCTGTTACCACCTTGGTTTTGTTTTTTTTATAAAACAAATATACAGTGTGTGGCATTTCTGACCCAAATTCTAAGTCAAACCGTTTTCAAGGTTAAGTATTAAAAACTCAGCACAGAAGTGTTTGTGAAAGCAGAGTATTAAAAGCAGTGAAATATCACCAATTTTGTCACGCTTTTCCCAAAAGAGTCTTAAAAATGAAGCAAGACTAAAACATTTGCACGTATTTCTTTAAAGATGACCACAAGCCATGTTGCATTGGATTGCTCTCCTTGCATCTCCTACCCCTTAACTGTCCAGAGCAGGAGGTTCTGCCCTGCTGCTGGAAAGACTTTGGTTGGCACGGAGGTACATGCACTTACTCTGCTACTCTTTAATGCTGGTGGATGGTTATTCAAGGACAAAAAGGTGCAACTGGGATTAAACTTCTGATAATAATGAGTTACTTCTCCCAGTATTAGGTAGTGGATACTCAGGGCAATAGGAATGGGTCCTGAGGGTGCAAGCATGAGAATTCAGGACAAAAGTCCAAGCTGATCCAAAGCACTTTAGCTCCTTTAGCCAAGCCAAGAAGGCCTCCTGGTCTGCATTAACTTCAACCATTTTGCTAAATGGACATCAGAACCAATATGTGCAGGCATCAGCACCAAAATATTGGTGTATAGTTACTGGAATTGTACCAGTATAAGGAGTACTTTACTTTAGAACTTCACAGCAGAGTGAAGAGTCAGTGATGTAAGTGAATAGATAGCCCACTTGATCTTCTGATCGTGTCATCTCTTAATATTAACAATTCCTGACAAAGTTAATTATTTTAATACAGACCAAGTAAAGTTTGGCATGAAACAAGGAGAACAGTTCCCTCCTACATCACATACTGCTAATACTTTATTGCTACTATTGCAATCATAAATTGGTACTTTACAATCTGTCTCAGCAAACATTCAACTGATCAGTAAAAATCAGTATTTAAATACCGATGGCAATGAACAGTTGGATGTTGCCTAAATGTTAGTAAAGCCTTTGACTCTGTTTCCCAGAGCATTCTGCTGGAAAAACTGGCTGCTCATGGCTTGGACAGGTGTACTGTTCTCTGGAGCTGGTGAAGGGGCTGGAGCACAAATCTCATGAGGAGCAGTGGAGGGAGCTGAGAGTGTTCAGCCTGGAGAAAAGGAGGCTCAGGAGAGACCTCATTGTTCTCTACAACTATCTGAAAGGAGGTTGTAGCCAGATAGGGTCAGTCTCTGCTCCCAAGTAACAAGCAATAGGACAAGAGGAAATGGCCTCAAGTTGCCCCAAGGGAGGTTTAGATTGAATATTAGGAAAAATTTCTTCACTGAAAGGGTTGTCAAGCACTGGAACTGCTTGTGGCTGAGTCAGCATCCCTGGAGGTATTTAAAAGATGTGATGTGGTGCTTAGGGACATGGTTTAGGGGTGGACTTGGCAGTGATGGGTTAACAGTTGGACTCAATGAGCTTAAAGGTCTTTTCCAACCTAAACAATTCTATGATTCTAATTGCTACTCTCTGCTTATCCAATTCTGCTGCCTTGAAGATTGTTGAGTAAAGGAGAGGGAATTGATACTTTTATGTAACTGACCTTTTATTTTCTGTCGATGCCTACGATGACTTAGAGAATCCATATACACTGTATAAAATCTGATTTAAGGCCCTTTCTCTATGCATTTTTTATCAAGCTCAGTGTGTCATATTCTTGGCAGCCCCGTATGTTTTCTATTGTGTTTATATAGAAACTCTGGGCTTCGGGAGACCTGTCCCCTGTTCCAAGACAAACTTAAATACAGCTATCAGTATTTATAAAACATTTCTTCCACTCGTTATGAGAAACAACAAACTGAAGATGAAAACTCATCAATCTCCTAATGTCTTCCCATGTGTTTCATAACCCTTTGCATAATGGCAGTAAGTTCTCCATCATGGACATTGGTTTATTGCCTTCTGGTGTGTTGTATGTATTTGTAGGCTGTTATCAGAGTTGCTAAAGAAACCATTTCCTTCTAGGCTGTATATTCTGAGTCTTGGATCCTTCTTACAGCCTCTCACATTGTTCCATTTTGAATGAAACACCATTCCAAAAACCTGGCAGTACTTCACCAGAGACCCTACTAGTGCTGAGTGTGCTGCAAGGATGACTTCATATGTCTGGGCAGACTATACTGTGGTTTATGCAGTCCAAAATGTGATTACCTTAATGCAATATTGTGACATTGTTGACTCATGTTAAGCTTGTTATTTGCTGCAATCTCACGATTTCTTCATGCATTGTGACCTGGAATTCCAAAGGGTAACAACACAGACACAGGAAAGCAGCAGCCTGTGCAACAAATGGCCCATAAGGATGTTTGTCCTGTCTGCCCAGGAGTGAAGAAGGCAGATAAAGATGTGTATCCTCCAGACCTGCTGCCTGGCCAACTGTCTTGTGTATTATACCCTTGGGTCTGCCACGGAGTATATTGCTTTGTGGTGCACTGACAAGCTGAGCAGGAGAGTGGGTGCAATGTGAGAAGGATTTAGGTGAGTTGTAGAAGGAGAGCATAGGAGGAACAAAAAATGTGTGTAAGAAACATTGTCAGTTGCTGATAAACAGTGATCTTTTTTATTATCCTCTCCCTGACCAAATTATGATGGTCTGCTCAAGATTTCATGATTTCTAGCAAATATCCTGCTCTGAGCAAGGAGATCTGGTTTGAGAGGTCAGGTTACCTTAAAAAAAACACCCTATAAAACGATTAATGGCACTACACAACTGTCTTCATTGAGGCCCAGCCTCACCTGACAATGCTGTGGAACCCACTAGATAGACCTTGAGCCACTCCCAAAAGGAGTCGATGCCAGTATGTGTGTGTCCTGTGCTTACAAGTGGAGCATTAGGAGCTATTGCTGAGAAAGGGAGGAAAACCTGGAGAAAAGGACAAAATCTGTATTCCAACAATTGCCTTCCAAGCTAGAGAAGCAGGAGCATACAGATCATTCATTGCTCTGGCCCTGTACTCAATGGAGGTAAACAACAATTCAAGCAAACACGTACATTTATAGGTGATGAAGAAACTATTAGCAGTAAGGCCAGCCTAGAAGAAGCCCTAAGTTTTTTGACTGGAGTGACGACTGAAAAGGGAACAGTATGTTCCCTCGTTTTCCAACAGATTACTTGTGATGAGGAAAATACTCTTTCATCTTTCTGAGAAATAACCACAGTATTTCAAGAGTCGATTTAAAGCTATTCACAAAGAAGAACAAGAGACATAAGGCATCATTTCATGTTGTGATCCGTGATTGAACCTGTGACAGTCAATAATGACAAATGGCCAGAGGAAGATAAAATTCCCAGACACATTCAAAGTCCCATCTCAGCAGAGTCTTGATGTATTGTAACACTTGCCAGCCAACGCGTACATCTTCTTTTATTCTTTGGCAGTCCTCTGAAGGGTTTTTTTAGTCAATAACACACAATTGCACTCACTTCAGAACCTGACTGTGAGGGTGGTGCTCTGTCAGGGCACCCACAGCTTGGGCTGGTGTGCCACCACCAGGCCTGGTGGCTTCTGGCTCCATAGGGCTTTGTGAACCCTGGAAGAGGAGAAGGTGTACTTGAAAACTTGAAAAGGGGAAGGTGTAGCACAGGTGGGATGTGTGTGGCACTCCTGGCTTTCTGGCATGCTGTGGGGCAGCTGTGGGTGGCTCATGCCATGCTGTGGATGACTCATGGCAATGCAATGGCATCTAGCACACACGATGGGTGGCACGGGAGGGCTGGGTGTCCACTGCTGTGTGTGCTGACCAGCAGCTGGGCACATCTGCAGGCACTGGCAGTGTGCTGGAGGTGACAAGTGCCATGGTGCTGTGCAGTGTGGCAGCAGCAAAAGGATGATGTCTGCAGTGGTGTGACACACAGGACTGGGGGAAGGCAACCCATGCAAGAGCCATGGGTACCCAGCGTGGGGTTTGGGAAGGGACACGGGTCCTGGTGGGTGAGAACACCAGCACGTACAAGGTGGTTCTGGGGAGAGCTGGGGCACAGGTGGCAGTGCCAGGGTGAGATGCACATCGCTGGGGAGGGCTGAGGGACAGGTGGCAGTGCCAGGGCTCATTTCACATGGCTGGGGAGGGCAGGAGGACAGGTGGCAGTGCCGGGGTGAGATGCACATCACTGAGTAGGGCTGAGGGACACGGTGGCACTGC
>NW_008656460.1:0-376 GCF_000695815.1 Acanthisitta chloris | reverse complement strand
GGGGGGGCCCGCCAGTGCCGGGGCTCAGTGCCCGTCACTGGGAAGGGCAGGAGGACGCGGTGGCAGTGCCATCGGTGCCGGGGTGAGATGCACATCGCTGGGAAGGGCAGGAGGACAGGTGGCAGTGCCAGGGCTCGGTGCAAATGGCTGAGTAGAGCAAGAGGACAGGGTGGCAGCGCCGGGGCTCAGTCCCGCCAGTGCCGGGGCTCAGTGCCCGTCACTGGGAAGGGCAGGAGGACGCGGTGGCAGTGCCATCGGTGCCGGGGTGAGATGCACATCGCTGGGAAGGGCAGGAGGACACGGTGGCAGTGTCGGGGCGAGATGCACATCACTGGGGAGGGCAGGGGGGCACGGTGGCAGTACCACCGCGTCCCTC